>NC_137063.1:6275871-6428371 GCF_032717465.1 Coenobita brevimanus
GCTAATTTTCGCACATGATTTTTCATATGTATACACGGGACACCTTCCTCTATTCCTGTACAAGATACCAAGCAGGGACAATGCCTTACACTGCATAACCTCCCCCTTCCCCCCCTCACGCCATTGTCTTGGCAACGGACCTGTTACCAGTGACCTGGCTAGTAAAGTTATTCAGGGCCAGAGTGATTCCCCAATCGATGTCAATGTGGAGGACAATGTTTACATAGCATTAGAAGAAGAAACAGCCAGAAATAATGATCAGGTAGTGTGGCAAAAATAGGTCAGGTATGGTGATTAGTTAGTGAGTGAAACAATGCTTATAATGCCTTTATTACTGCTTGAAAACCAATATACTGTCATACTACATATACATTCGTACCAAGTAAATAAATAAATACCGTTTATGAGTGGATAAAATAGTTACCCTCCCATAGAACTCGTTTTCTTTGGTGCCAGCATGTTGGAAAACCCACTCAGGTAAGGAGGAACTCCTACCTGGGATTGGGCACTTTAAACCTCAGGTGAGCGATTTCTCTATGAATTTTCGATGTTTCTCACCAAAAGCGAAGGTTTTAGCCAAAAAAAAAAAAAAATCGAAAATACCTCGGGACTGGGGGATGTCGGAGGTGCGGAAAACCTCGGGACGTGACGGGTTAAATCCAATCCTCCCCCCCCCCACCAGGTGGGATTTCAAGCATAAGTTTGAATATTCAGTGGAATCTTCTAAATCGCAGTCTTACGAGACTGGGCACACACCGCAATTTGTGAATTCCGTGATTTAAGAATAACTAATCTTATGAGGAAAATTTCTTATGGGTCTGTCATCTTGGAAAAGTTGCCCAATTTATCCCCACACCTACATCAAACTGGTCATCAGTGAACACTAACAACTTCATGCTTGGTGTGGGAAGGAAGTGCTGTGATTGCCTTATGGTAAGTGCTATGCTTGAATAGGATTGGTTTAGTAATTGTCATGCTTGACTAAGGTTGGTTTATGCCCAGCTAGATGCACAGACCTGAGGTAATAGTGGCATGTATTACACGAGGCATCAGAATAGCATCACTTTTGATAGCTGCATCCGCGATTTTCATGTAATTTCTGCGATTTACCGAGGCAGCAAACTTGCATGATGTTGCCAGGTATTATGAATCTGCTATTTAGAATCGTCCGATATAGAAGATCCACTCTAAATGTATACAACAGCATATTCTAGTACTAAAAGTGCAAACTATACCCATTTTACATTAACCTGGCCCTTAATTTCGCCCTTTTGCAGTTTATTTCACCCATAATTTAATTTTGTCCTTTTAAAGTTGACTTCACATTCTTGTCATTGCACTTCCTAATGAAATATGTACTGTGACCCATTTAATGGACATTGTTCGTTATAGCCAACGGAAGTCCGGTAGCTTCAGGATGCCTGTTAAATCCGATATCTGGTCTGTCAAGGTAGCCTACATGAAATCATGGATTATTGTAAATCCCTTTAGGCCTATCTACTGAAAATTAAATGACCAACAAAGAAATATGACAATCCTGATACTTACACAACAGTTTTACTGGCTGCTGATCCAGAGTGCAAGTAACTAACATTACTGAACACAGCTTTTGGGGCAACTCGGGACTATGAATGAGTCCATAGCCATAAAATATGCTAAATGTGTTGTGTTTTGATCCGACACTTTAGGTGGAATAACAGTTCAATGTCTGTGCAATTTAAACCAATCTGCACTTTCCAAAGAACACAAAATTCCCTGGAAGAGGTGCTTGGTTCTTTTCTACTACAGAAATTATGGATAATGTTTACAAAACCATTACTCCATATGGGAATCAAAACGCTGCACAGTCCTAAGTCAACTTTCTTCCGATAAATTCAAATAAGTGATATTGTGGGGGTTTTAATGTGTGTCTGTGCATGTGGTTTGTTAAGCTATGTAGCCTATTGTCTATTAAAGGCAAAGTGTTTTGCTTCTCCATGGGACATTATCGATTCAGACAGTCAGAGCCAGAAGTGGGTCTATCTCATATTTTCAAATCTGAAATCAGTCAAGATGGACTCCACTGACGGCTTAGGATAAAACTGGAAACTGGTCTCAGTTAGGCTAGAATGACATGGATTTTGGTTAGGTTATGTGGTGTTTGGAAAGGTGAATGCCTAAAACAGACTGAAATTCATTTGCTTGTTTATTTTCACGATCTCAAAAAAAGTAAGTAGGGGTAAATGTTTACAAAGCCATAATGCTGAAGACCCTACAATATCTCACTTATTTGTTACTTGTGGAAGAAACTTCACAGATGAAAGTTGACTTAAAACTGTACGACTTATGGATTCCCATTATTAAGTTTTGGAATCTGGTGTTATGGTTGTGCAAACATTTACCAAAATTATCCTCATAGCTTTCATACAACAAATTATAAAGGCATGTATTAATGTACTGTACTGACATTTCTCACAGTTGTTGTACTACTGTGAAAGTATTTGGCTAAGTGAATGAGTATAATGCTGGTGGACTTTCATTAGTGTTACAAACTCTGGTTCTCTAAAGTGACTGATTCAACTTCCAGCCTGCAAAGTAATTTACCACAGCTACCAATATTAGAAAATATTTGTCTGTCATATATATACAGCACTGTATGCCATCATTACATGCATAAATTTGGCAGAATAATTCTCTCCTTCATATTTCACTCTAGTTTTGTAGGATTCAAGTACTTCTTAGCATTCTGCAACTATCTGGAGGATAATATACCTGTACATAACATTTAGCATAAACCACACTGAAAGCCACATAGTTTGCAGTGTTTTCTGTTTATATCTCATCATATGTTAACACTTCTATGACGCTTCCATTGCAAATGACCCCCGGGGTTATTAATAACTCCCAGGGAGGATTAATGACCTCAAGGGGAGGAAGGAGTTAATCTGCGAGGGATGTCATAGAAGAAAAGTGCCAGCAAATGGCAATATATAAACAGAAAACAGTTCAAACTACTTGGATTCAAGTTGTGGCATCTACAAGATATAAAGATGTATACCGGTATATTTTTTTGACATTTTACACGTTCCAATGCGCAGTTCAGGGAATATTAGCACCATTAATGTATAGTATATTCCCTAAGGATGATAATGAATCTCCATAACCCAATTTGGAAATAGATATTTTCAGAGATAATGAATTTAACTTAAAATTCCAAAAAATACATGGATCTTCACTCGGCCAGACCGTGTAAAAAATGGGTGCGTTCCTAAGTGAGTTTCTCTTCCCTTTGACTGCGCATGTGTCTGATAGGTCTGTATCACCCACTCATAGGCCTAGTCTACTTTAGGTCACATGATGGTATTCTACCAATCAATTTGAAGCGCAGTCTTTGATTCTTTCTGGATGGAAAATTCAAATCTTTCTCGGTATGGCCTCTGACGAAGAAAGACATGCTGTGTGTCCCGGGTGTGATACTGATTATTTACCGGTGATAAGCGTTTCCAATCGGAACCTGAGGAGGCAATTGAGTTTTTTTTTTTTTTTAGAAAACACAGTGTATTACCTTCGGAAGTTTGCCCAGATTGTCAGGAACTGTGCAAATTTTGAAAAGACAAACATCAGTGGTACTGTGGTCGGTAAAAAAAAAAAAAAAAAGTACGCAAAAACCAAGAAACAGGTCCAGTGTAGTTTTGGTGTTTCTGACTACAAAGGAACTTTTCTGGACAACACACACCTTCCTGCTTGGCAAATTATGCTGTTCATAAACCACTGGATTCAGAAGTTCTGGAACCACGATGTTATTATCACGTGTTTAAAATGCTCGACAAAGACAAGTGTGGACTGGTGAAGCTTTTGCTCAGAAGTGACCCTTTTGTGGCTACAGAACCATCCACCCATCAAGGGACCTGGCGTTAACGTCGATATCAACGAGACATTTTTCTGTGAGGGCAAAATATGATCGTGGGGGAAGCCTAAGGGACGTGTGGCTTTTCAGAGGGATTGAAAGGGTCGGAAAAAAGTTTTTCTTGGTGCCTTTAGTGAAAGGGGATCAAGTACTTAATAGAAGTGCTGCAACCCTTGTACTGATAATCAAAAAATTCATTCGGCCAGGTAGCATCATTAACAGTGACGGTTGGGCTGCCTGTCGATGGTTGGCGGACGATGGGTACACACATCACGTGATCAACTACTGGGAGGCATTTGTGGACCCAGACTACCCGACCATCAATATGCAGATCATTGAAAGATTGTGGCGGGACGCAAAGGAGTGGTCTGAACGTCCTGGGCTACGGAGTGAATACTTTGAACAGTACTTTTCTAGGTATCCGTTTCTTCACGCGAACGCTGAGCAGATGCTACACCACTTCCTCATTGCTGCAGCCGCTTCAGTCAGACCGGCCACGTGAACGACCTGGTGCTGTTGCCACCATCCCATTAAGCCCACCCCTGGAAGACGACGGCGACCCAGACGACCCTTGTCCTGGACCATCACATCTCTAGGGTAAGCATTCCCCTAGGATAGGTTAGGTTTGGTTAGTTTTGGTGTGTTTGGTGAGGTTAGGTTAGGTCTGTTGGGTCAGGTTTGGTTAGGTCTGTTGGGTTAGGTTTGGTTGGGTCTGGTCTGTTCGGTTATGTTAATCGGTGGTGCAGTATATTTTTCTAGTGGTTTTTGATGTGATTTGTGTTGTTTTTTTTACTTCATTTTTCTCAGAAAATGCTTGATTTCACCTACTTCTCCAATCAAACTTCATGACTGGAAAAGAGGGGAAATGAGGCATTTTGGACAAAAATGGAAGTCAGAAACATCAGAATCGCATCAAAAAACTACCAGAAAAATATATTGTACAACCTGGGGGTTTATTGGTTACTTGTAAAAATTTACCATTTTTTTCACACAGGATTAACAGACTGGACATTACTAGAACCTGGTTTAGGATCACTACATTCTGTATGCTGCCTCATTTTGCAAACTGTCTTATAGCAATTATGTTTTCTTTAACCGGGAAATTCCATTACCGGTAATACTACTCAGACATACAGTGGGTCTGTATGTTTACTTTCTAATAACAGGCTAACCATAATGACAACTACATACTTGTGACAGTGAAGTACCAGAACTGGCGCCTCCACTTCTCTCCTTTTCCTAAATTTTAATTCCTCTTCATCCCCTACGAAGCGAAACTCACTTTAAAGCTTCAGACCGGTCATTATAGTATGGAAGATAGTGGAACAAATCAGTGAAGCATTTTAAGCATTAAATTCATTTTGCTTTGTTGTTATGGGACAAATGACGTCGTCTGCTATGGTCAGTACACTGTTGTCATACGTGACGTGACACTTCGGTTGTTTATCATATTAAACATCGTCCATGCGGTCAAAGATCTCCAAAAGCAAAGGCAGGTACGCAACACTCTCTTCTCTGTACTCCATATTGCCATAATTTGGTTTGTAACTCCCTTTCCACGATATCACAGGGCTCTTTCACTTCTAAAATCACTCGAGGCATTATAGAATTCACTTTCGTATTTCTGCTGTTCATAACTTTAGTATCTTCGCTTGGACAAAAAAACACCACAATCCCCCAAACGACGCCACCTTGTTTGGGTTCATGTTCAATCCGGATGACGTAGTCGGACATTTCTTTTAGACAATCATTTTTTTTTTTTAATACTATGTTATTTGTCTTTTGACGTTCTTATTTTGCTTTTTATATTGTTATGAGTGCCTGGACGTTAGTGAGAGGAATGTGGGTAGCGTTTTGTGATTGGGTGGGTAACAAGGATTAATTTGCAAATAGGCAATCGGCATTAATTAATGGATAGTGTTTATTTTTAGTTTATCTTATATCGACGCTCTTATTATTAATTGATTGACAGATATATGTAGATTTATTTTTTATTTACCTGTGTATTTGTTAATTTATACCCTGTAAATCACCGGTTTTTTAAGTTTTCACGTTGGTGACGTTCGCATTTCAGGAGACAGGTATAGTGCCGGAGAGGGAATGTATGAGATCAGCTATAATAACACCTGTACTAAGACGTCGTTATACAGTACTGTACAATACCATGAGTGCTTTAGACGATTTTATTCAGCATGGGGCAGAATTATCGGAATAAATAAACATGAAACTTCTCCAATAACACCCCATCCACACGACTCAGTTTTGATCTTGCTACCGTCAGAGTCTATTTGACAAGTACAGTCATTCGTAGGAAAGGGGGTTTCACAGCTTCACTTTGCGAAAGGTCTCCTAAAATCTGGATAAGTTTGTCTGTTGAATGCTAGGTTTAGATATAAATCGTCATGAAACTAAAGCGTAAGAGGCTACACTTTCGAACACCATAGGGACCTCCCCTACAGCAGTCTCTTGCGGTAACGGAAATAGAAAAGACGTCATTCTTCAAGCTGAAATAACTAATTAATCCTCTTAACTGCAACGTCTAGAGTCAGTCATCCAATTCATTTTTATTACATCTAATTAATCTTTATAACATCAAATTAATCCTTATAACACCTAATTAATCTTAACAGCCGCATCAAGTTAGTTCCTCTAACAACTAATTAATCTTTTTATCGGTAATACCTAAACAATCCTTCTAACCGTAATGTCTATTTAATCCTAACATCTAGTGAACCTTTCTAACATATAATCAATCTATACTAACACTTAATGAATCCCTTTAACCATAAAGACAGCCCTTTTAATTACTCATCGTTTCTTTGTCTCTAATTAATTACGGCCAAACCCCTTCACTACGACAGGTCTCCAATAAATGAATATAATAATGTGGGAGTAGGAAAAATATGTCGTGGCAATCAGTAGACTGTTTTTAACCACTTAACGATGTCTCCCTTAAATGTATGAAATACTGCAATGTGTTGGTAACGAAACTGTATGACATTTTCTTACAGAAAGGTTAATGAAAAATTATATATACAGTAGTTATTAAAGCGGAGTTCACTTAACCCATTCAATCCCATGGCGTTCGATTTTTATTTAATTTTTAATTTTTTATTTTTTTTACTTCTGGCATCCCTTGACGACATATCTTCAGTGTGGCATTGGAATTTCAAACTAGTGGGTTCGATACAGCCTTCATATATATCTCTCGCTACAGTGGGGCTCTCCTAAGCTGAATATAATGGTGGTAGCAAGAATAAAAAAAGTACTAGATAGATACGTAAACTTCCAGGTCTTAGTTTAGGGTTCCTGATGTTGCTAAAGTCTACGAACGTGAAGCGAATTTCGGGGCCCAGATATGAGGCCATGTTAACTGTGGAAGTGAAGCACCTCGGTTCTGAAAAATGTTAGTGAGTGACAGACCGACAGAGACGTCCCTACAGATGTTCCCGCGACTTAAAGAAAAAAAATCACCAGATTCAAGGGATTTAACCATTTCCTTGCTACCACAACGAGGTTAACAAAAGCAAATTAAAAAAAAAAAAAATCACAAACACACTTAACAAAAACACCTTGTAACTCACAAACACTCCTCGTGATTCATAAACACACCTCGTAACTCATAAATACACCTCGTAACTCATAAATACACCTCGTAACTCATAAATACACCTCGTAACTCACAAACACACCTTGTAACTCACAAGCACACCTCCTAACTCTTCAACACACCTTGTAACTCACAAACACACCTCGTAACTCAACAAACCTTCGTAATTCACAAACACACCTTATAACCCATCATCATCCAACCGTAGCCACAGGAAGTGAGAAAAAAAAAAAAAAACACACAGGAGAAAAAAGTAAGGAAATTAGTACCACGTGTCAAGTCACGTAGGGAAGACTCGGAGATGAGGATAATATTGTGTGTGTGTGTGTGTGTGTGTGTGTGTGTGTGTGTGTGTGTGTGTGTTTTAACTATAGCATCAATTATCTTGTGTTTTTTTTCTCCTACCAAGAAACCCACGGCAGGTCCTCAAAGGCAGGTGTAGTGTCCGGCTCATCAGATAGGTGTACGTAGCCCTGCCAGCCCAGGTCCAGGGCTAATGGAGGCCTGTTACAGCGAAGCACCATGGATTGTGTAAAGGCTCTTGTGTCTAGCTGTTGGCGCCCACCCTTTCACTTTTTATCCAGAGCTGTCTACCTCCTTTCGTTTGGTTTATCAGTCCTCTGAGTAGTTATGAAACAACATATTTCTATATTTCATCATTTCTATCTTACATTTTCAAGTATAACATTTGTCTATGAAAACGCCTGTCTAGCCCACTCGACTATTTGCCCTTCTAGCATGGTTGAGATACATTTCATTTCGTTGTCTTCCATACCTGAGGTGACGTTTTTTGTTGTAACTTACATCAGTTCTTTACGTCCACGAAAAATGACAAAAAAAAAAAAAAAAGAATCTGATGATGGTCTGACAAACGTCTAATAAATGGCCTGTGATTCGCCATTCATTTAACCCTTAATTCTCACAGGATGACTTCCCTGTTTTACTCTGGCTAATGTCAAGTGATTTTACTTGACACTTCGAATGGAACACTAGAGTTGTCCTGAACATGGAGGAGTTAACAGCGAGAATGTTAACATTCTTAAGATTCTTTGACTTTCTCAGTTGAATAAAATCGTCTGGCGAAGTCTGCCATGGTGACATGCCACAGCCCTGTTTCAATACATCAATTAATGTTGATGAACCTCTCAATATAACATCCACTCACTGCTCTCACTCATACATACACTGGATAGATTCAAGTAATCCTCCACCTTCCCACAAAGCATGATCATACCTACCATGTGCCTTCTCCGACTCCAGGAATGTTACAACTTCTGTTCACTTTTTAAAAAATTATCTGCCGTACATCCTAGCACATACAGTATACTTGACTGCCATAGCCTAATCAACACATCCCCTGTCCTCCCAGAACACAACCTTTTCTTCATGCACCAACTTTTTTTTTTTTTAATAACAACAGAGGAAAGAAAAACAAATTATTAAAAAAAATAATCCATGCACCAGATTACTGGTGTCCTCTGTTCATAAAATATCTGTAACAGTTAGACTTTCTATAACTGCACTCACCCTCTCAATCATTACTGTGTCATACACTTTTCCTATCACATCTCAGTAAGCAGACTCCCTTGTGACTCCCACTTCCTCTCCTCTCACTCTTTCCTTTATCTAAAGATACACTTATACTATCATTCCATTCCTAAGGCACTCTGTTATATTCGGGTTAGTCTACATGGCTTCCATTTTCAGTATATTACCACCTCCCTTTACCACAACATTTTCCACTTACATCACCCACTCCTGGAGTCGTTCCTGTTTTGGTTTTTCATTGCTAAGCATGCCTCTCCTTTACTTATCTCTCTTTGCTCTCCCACTCTTCTTCCCTGTCGGCTAACCTTCACCAAACCATATATTGCAGAATCCCATTTGCCTGCCACATTCATCAAAAAAGTGGCATGCTCTCTGCAATTTCCCACTTCTTTCCACAACTACTGTGGTATCTGGTATTGTCAGTCCAAAGTTGAGTGAATATTCAGGAGAAATACGATGTGTCAGAGTCTGGATACAATAGCTACCTGAGTGCCACATTTACCTCGTTACCATACCAACTTCATGACTACCCAGTCTATTAATGCACTCAATCGAGTTCACAACCACCCGCTCCCAAGGAAGAGTGTAACTGGCCCCAATCTTGTGCTGCCTATCTACTGCGAGTCGAACAGCAATAAGGACAAGCTAATAAAGGATCCTTTAATGCTCTAAACAACGTTGTCAAGAGCTCTGTGGTCCAACGCGTCTCTCTCCACAACCTTCTTTGTAAGATATCATCAACCAAATGCATGAGAAAAGATAAACTGTAAAGCCGAGACAGTCCTATCAGCCCTCTTGCACTGAAGGTCTTATTCAACCATCTTGGGCTCAAGCTTTGGCCGAATATGGGGGAAAGCCGAGTGTGAGGCAAATTTTGGCTCAGTCAAAAAAGTTAAAAAGATCTTTTGGCAGCAAACTGGGAGAAGACTCCCTGAGTCTGATCAAAACGTGTTGGTAATGTTCTGATATTTTATGGAAAGTTGGTGTTGAAGTTGGGTCTACAGTCTGAGTCCTCCATTATGTTCTCAAGACCTTTTGCCCAGTCCAGCAAGTCAAACTTGGAGGAGAGGGAGACTTCTAGGTCGAGTGCCCGTGATTTCAGGAACCGAACTCTGTCTTCAGGAACAGAGAAAGTGTGAAACGAAAATGAACTAAGTTTCCACAAGGCCATCAGTCGCATAAATGGTTAATTTCCAGCCAGAAGAAATAAAAAGAAATTTTGTTGCATTCTCCTTGCAACCATATTTCTTCCAAAAAATACAGAGTCCCTGAGAGAGTTGCTTAAGAACAACATGAGAAACCACTTTCCAGGTGTCATCGTTCTGATGGAAAACCAATAGACCTGAGGGAGTGTTCATTGGGAGCCAGTCCGTCAGGACATGGCACCAAAATAATATAGCCAGTGATTTTGAGATGTTCCCTGCACCCCACTTGGTATCCAAATCTAACTGGATACAAGTAGAAATTAATGGAACGGCAGGTTTAGAAATTCCCGGACTAGGGTCGATGGTGAGAAGAAATTCCAAAATGACTTGCTTGCCCAAGTCTGAGTCTGAAACTGGCATGTGTGTAGCGAAACTATCCTCACCTACATCAAAAGGAACCTGGGTCTGTGAAGCTATAGTAAGTAAAGTCATATGTCGCGTCCTGTGAATCAGTTGCTGGTTCTTGGTCACAAAGAGATTGGAGAGGGACAAAAGGTTTGCCAGACATGGATAGCAAAGCTGCAGAGATGATGGCCCATAATAGAAGAATTGTCACCATTCAAATCAGACTGTATTGTTGACAAAAGAGCTAGACCAAGTACATTTGCAGGAGGGGGCAAAGAACAAGTATCCTGAGAGGCAGGTCCTACTCCTCCTGAAGTGGGGCTGCTGCCACGAGAAGTAACCATCCATGACGGTGTGCCTTCCAAGGAGGTCCAGGGCTGCCACGCTGCAAACCCCGGCGTAATGTCAGAGGCGGGTTGGTCCAAGCCAAAGTCAGACCTCTCATCTCTTCATATTTCTGGGCTTTCCTAAGTGGAGACTGAGGAAACCTAGGTGAAAGAGGGAACAGGAGAACCTGGATTAAATGCTAACGGAACTCAGCTTGGCGTAGTTTGTCCAGTCTGTCGGCAACGGCAGAATCAGGTGTTGTAAGAGCAACGGGCTCTGCTTAAATGCAACTCACGTTTTAGTATGATGCAAGAGCCTAAGGTTCTGAATTCCATGAGCAGGGAATGCAGGAGCATGAACTTATGTTCGCCATGGAGGGTTTAGGATACTGGCATTCTGGACAACAGAGAAGCAAGCACATTAAACATATATAATAGAGACTGCTTCCCGCCCTTGAGTGGAGTGTCGAAAACAGAAAATTCTTGACACAGCCAAGGTGTAGAATGTTTGTGTCCTGCCAAGCGGTGTTTCGTCCTGATAAGAAACTCACCCTGGCTGAAAGGACAATCAGATGGATCTCTGAAGTCCCAGGCATATCGCACCTCAAGATAGGTGATGAAAAATACGTAAGAGTTTCTTAAAAGGAAAAACAAACAAAGAGACACTAAAACTGTGGCAGAGAGGTGAAAATGATAGGAGAATAAAAACAAAAGTATATAAACAAGTAAACAGTGCATGGTGTCTGCGGTGTGGCCAGTGTTGGAATCCACACAGCTAGCCTACAGGAGGTTCAAGGGCTAAGTAGTGCTTCGCAGATGTTTTTCACACCAAAGATAATCTTTTCTACCGAATAATTTAAAGTTGCAAAACCATACTCTAAGCCTGGCAAAGGACACGTATTTTTGAGGCCTTAAGATGCACCCTGTAAAGGAGAGTAAATTGACTTTTTCATGGAAGGAAGGGGGGAATTTTATATTATTCATTTGGAAGGTGGTGGGGCCCACCATTCATTACTGTAATGCTACCTTCAGATGAGTCTACAGTGAGTGCCAAGCCAATTGCTTTCTTGTAACCCAGGAAATCATATATTATGTAGGATGGTATAGCCAAATGGACACCTGCTGGTTTAGTAGGTTAGGGTGTTCCAGTTGGATGTGGTTCGTGAGGGTTTATATCCGAGGGAAGTTGAGCTTATTACTCACACACTCAGGGTTGAGCGACTGGTCCCTCTCACCTTAAATGTCTAGATTAAACTAACCTTGGCCTGAGTCCCTACTTTCCTGATAGGACAAAAAAGGGGTGGATGATAGAGAGACTGGCAGCCACATAGGGTCACAAAAAGCACACAAGTAACACAAGTAGGTTTTCAACACTTCCAGTCCTCCACAGTCTTAACTCGCAGACAGAATATTTCAGGACTTAAAGGCTGAGTGAAACTAAGGAGTAAACATACAACCTAACGTAATTGTAATTCAGCCGATGACATCAACACCCTTCTGTATAATGCTTATTCTCAGACCAAATTCCCCCCCCCCGCACACACACACACACACACACACATACACACACACACACACACACACACACAGCTTATCATTCTGTTGTTCACATTTGGGGTTTCCATAACTCGAAGCAAGAAACGTGAGTGGCTTGAATTACTCGAAAACTATTTAATCTGGACTGAATCTGAAGCGTCGTATTATACCGAGAATTAACGACAACCTACTGTATTCTTTTCGTGCAACATCATTTCCTTTCGTGTCCAGCAGCGTGCATGTGTAATATCATCAATCACTAAGCTTTCAGGACTCCTTTTGATAATACAGCTGTTCCTTGACGGCCTAAATTTTGCTTACATCTGTCATCATCCCTACTTTTGGGGGAAAGGATGAGGTGGGGGATTGTATCACAGTTTATAAAGTTAAAACATTTGATTTTTCCCAAAATTCTCTCAGTACATCATCGTTTAGTATCAAAAAGTTAGGGAATGTAAATATACAGCAATGCAAACCAATGAAACCACAAGTTCGTTCAGCTGCTGTCTTTCACAAGGGTATGACTGATATTGCGAGTGGATCGCTGGAGGGGAAATGATTCTTGAGAAGGACAATATCTGTCAAAAGGCGTTAACAAACGAGAATCAAAGAAGACAACTCGCCACTCATCACCGTGACGTGTTAGTGCAAATTATATGAACAGATGATAATTGAAACACATAATGAACCATGGAGACAGAGTTGGGATTTTGTGCCCTATATTTTGCATGCCTGTATACGTGTTTGTTATTCCCGTTAGGTGGACCTTCACGGGTCATGGGGGAAGGGGTGAGTGTACGCACCTCACCCCCTGGCTACGACCTCTTTGTATTATTATCGGTATTATTAATGTATTGGTATCATCATCCCAAACGGTATCTTGATAACTAATTTAGCTTTGCGCATTAAATAAACTACAATACATTATCACCAACCCCGCGATGCTATTAAACCAATCCCTTTCATCAGACATAAATATAACCCAAAGAAAACACGGACTTGAGCGCAATAGAATACATCTTGGCAAAACTCGTTGGCGGCTAAATATGGACGCCTAATGCAGGGGAAAAATGAAGCCTTTGATGAAGATAATAAGGACGTTGGTGGACACACACGAGATGCAATATATTCCTTCATAACTCGGAGAAATTACTTCATTAGCGTGGCTGGCGGCTGTAGGTAGTTCGTGTCAACACGACCTGAACACGCACAGCTAACGAACCTTTTATACGGTACTCATACTTACATACATCTGCTATATAAAGGGCACTTTCTGTCTGTCTGATTGTTCACGAGCTACTCCCTCAATTTTCATTTTACCTGGCCTTAACCTACATATCTGGAATCCTTATGACCCAAGGAAGGTTTTAAGACCAAAAAGACCGATGGTTTGAGGGAGTGGGGCAAAGTAGTAAGAGTCACCACTCTGGTGGTTAAATATATGGTTAAAATGGCCAATATTTGGCTATTTTTGGCCAAGATCATGGCTATTTTGAGGGGGTACCCTGGCTATTTTTGGGGTAGAGTATGGGAGGAGGGACGAATGAAGAACGGGGTGATAATTATGTTCGGATCAAAAAGAGAGAAGTGAGTTAACCGGAAGAAGAACATTACCACTGTTGACCCCGTAAAGTTCAAGTTGACTTACGGAGCTTAAGCACTTTTTTTGTTTGAAATTCGTCGAAGAAACTCTCGATAAAGTCAATATAAGCGACCGTTTCGTATGACAAAAATAAGCAGTGCACCTAGAGGACGTGGAAGGTGTGTGCAAGATATTCACAGAAGAAATCTGTGCAGCATGTGAGGTGGAGCGTCGGGTGAAGAGAAGACGAAAGGGAGTGCAAGGAACAGCATGGTGGAATGAAGAGGTGAGACAGGCTGTGGCGCAAAACAAGAAAGCATATAGTGAGTGGATGAGAAACAGGGGCGTGGAGGAAGTTGAGAGACAGAAGAGAGAGTTATACGTAGTGAGGAATAGAGAAGTGAAGAGATTAGTAAGAGAGAGTCATAAAGAACGGGGTGATATGTTCGGGTCAAAAAGAGTGAGAGAAGTGAGTTGACCGGAAGCATTAGTATTTTTGCCCAGCAGCGGCGGATACCTGAGCTAGTACATACATAACCTACATACATACATTTGTACATGCTTCTGTTATCCTCTCCAGCATGGTGGTGCCCGAAGAGAGGATAATGCAGTCTTGTTCACTCACATTTAGTCTCTCAACTGTCTTATGAAGTGGTTTTCACGTCACTGCAGCAATTTCAATCCACCCACAGCAAAACCAGGTCCTGTCGATTTACGATTTAAACAGGTCGCTTTACCTCTTGCCCGTTATATACCTCCGACAGCGAGTCATACTTTCGTAAAGCACGACACTCCAATTTCCTTTAATCCGTACACACCTCTCACCTTACCTAGTATTCGGACCTCTATGCTTCAAAAGTCTCTTTCACACTATCCTTCCACCTTTGTGGCATCCCACTTCCTCTCACTTCCACTTCTGATCGATACAGCTTCCTTCTCAGCCGCTTATCACTGATTTTCTTCATATAAGTTGGTACGTCTACTTCCACAACTCCCTCTAACAGTGTCATTCCTCACCCTGTCACACCCTCTCCTTCCAGATATACATTTTAGGCTTTTCCAGCCCTTAGTATTGAGGTCCCACGCCTCACATCCACACAGCAGTGCTGGTACCACTACACCTTCTTCTTTACTGTCCTTATCTTATTCAAATAGTTTAGTTACTCTTGTACGAGCTGCCTCTAATACTTTTACCCTTCTCTAATCCTACAGCTTAAGTTAGCTCCTCGAGTTTCATCTGTTGCTATGTCCACTCTCAAATACCTAAAGTATTCCACTTCTTCCTAATCTTTCCGATTTATATTTGCTCTCATATAGATCGGATCTGTTTCTCTTCTACAGTTCATCAGCTTACTCTTTCCTGCATTTACTTTCAGCTGTCTGCCCTCTCATATTCTTCCAGTTTCAGATATTAACTGCTGAAAATTTCCTTCTGAGTCTGCAGCCAATGTTGTATTGTCTGTAAACAATAGCTGGTTTACTTCCCAGCCTCCTCTCCTTCCATATCAACATTCCTTAA
This sequence comes from Coenobita brevimanus, assembly GCF_032717465.1. Classification (NCBI taxonomy): domain Eukaryota; kingdom Metazoa; phylum Arthropoda; class Malacostraca; order Decapoda; family Coenobitidae; genus Coenobita; species Coenobita brevimanus. The sequence goes on from NC_137063.1 coordinate 6,291,429, forward strand.
ATTTGCCCCTCTTCCCGGTATCCTTACATTCGTCTCTCTCACCACCTGGTCCATGAACACATTGAATAACCATGGCAGCATGATGCAACTCTCATACAACTCCATTTTAATCTTAATCGATTCGTCCCAAAGCTTCCCTCCCACTCTGTACTTTGTAACGCTTGTCACAAAGCGTTCTGTCACCTTCATCATATGCTCTTTCCATGTAACTAAAACTACATACGGATATACAGATGAATCTCCTCTAGATACTTCTCACATGCACTTTCATACATCAAATACCTAGTTCAACACACCCTGCCACACCTAAAACCTCCCTGGTTTTTCCTACTATGATGTTATGGGTAAACCTTATGTGGTATGAACAATATACTTATAGATTAAGAATCGAGCATTTCTTTTCGTCACTCTTGCCCTTATAAAGCAGCAAAATACTGTTCATGCTCTTTGTCATGGGTATTAATACTGCATCATCCTTCACCCAAGTATGAAATAACAATATCGTCCTCTTTTCTAGGGCCCTTTGTTGCAATTCCATTCATTCCTGCTGCTTTCCCGACCTTCAGTATACGGAGTGATTTTTATAAGGCACATCCCACTTCTCGTGTGTTGCAAGAACGGCTCACCCAGTGTTATCAATGTGTACCTTTTATCTTACTCTCTTTCCCATAATCCTTTCATGCTTTATAGTGTCTGCTTCCTCCCGTCCCGTGATTGCAGAGTTGATTAGTAACTTTTATGAAGTAGCCCAAATACCTTCATTCTTGACACCAGCAGAGCTAAACCATCCCCGCAACACAGAACACTGGAGGGCACAATATGCAGACCACCCTGTATACAACGCATGAGAACCCTTTTAAATAACAAAATGTCCAGTTGGCTTGTCCATATATTCATCACCTGTGTCACAAGATGCCAAGTATATGAGATCAGTGCAATTTTATCTCGTTCTTCTTGTATTATTGCTGAAGAAAACTCTGAAATACATCGTCACTACACGTAAAACATTAATCTTACAGCACCCATTTCCACCCCACCACAGTTCCAGCTCATCCCACCCATTTCTTTGTCCCATCCTCCCTGACACTTTCAGTCTTAGAGAATATTTTGATATAAATTTTTACTACACTCAAACCACTAATCCTACTACACCCATTTCCTCATGATATGCTTTCCTGCCCCAGCCCCTCAGCATACCAGAATTCCAGCCCATTCTACCCATTCCTTTGCTCACGTCGCCTGTTTCATCACCTCCTCTTTTGACGGTTTCATGTCACAACGCAGGTCTCGCTGTCGACGAACGTGCTTGCTTAACGTTGACAGACATGACATTGGATACAGCAGATGATAACAACAGCAATACTCAATGGAAGCCGGAAACGGTGAGAGTGAATCTGGGAGGGACTTTTATAAAACTGAGAGGGACTATGGCATGAGTGGAAAGGATTAAGATAGAAATGGCGGGAGCTGTGATAAGACTGGGAGGGGCTATGATAAGAGTGGGAGGGATTTTGATAAGAATGAGAGGGATTATGATAAAAATGTGAAGGATTATGATAAGAATGGGAGGGAGTATATGCATGGGAGGGGATATGATACGAATGGGAGGGGTTTTAATGGGAGGAACCATAATTAAGAATGAAAGAACTATGATAAGAATGGGAGGGCCTATGATAAGAATGGGAGGTCCGATGATAAGAATGGGAGAGGCTATGATATGAATGGGAGGTCCTGTGATAAGAATGGGAGGTCCTAAGATAAGAATGGGAGGGACTAAGATAAAAATGGGAGGGACTATGAGAGTCAGGTTGGGTGGGGTGGAGTCAGTGTGGGAGTGGGGCAGGTCAGTGTGGGGAATGGGTGGGGTGTATCGGGGGATTGCATGAATTAGTGTGGGGATAGAATAGAGTCGGTGTGGGGGTGGGGTGGATTAGTGTGGGGGTGGGGTGGGTTAACGCTGGGTTGGGATGGGTTAGTGTGACAGTGGGGATAAGTGAGTTTAGTGTGGAGGGTTGGTGGGTTAATGTTGGAATGGGTGAGTTAGTGTGGGGGTGGAATTAGCGTGGGATGGAGGTAAGGATGAGGTGGGATTAATGTGGGAGTGGGGTGGGGTGGCATCATGGTGAGGGTGAGGTGAGTGTGGTGGTGGAAGGAGTGTGGAGAGAGGGTGGGGTGGAATCAGTCTGAGGGTGGAGTGAGTGTGAGGGTCAAGAAAGTGTGGGGACAGGGTGGGGTCAGTGTGGGGGTGTGGTCAGTGTAGGGGTGAGGTCAATGTGGGGATGTGGTCAGTGTGGGGGTAGGGTCAGTGTGAGAGGGGAGGTTGTGTAGGGGTGGGGTTAATGTAGGGTTGGGGTTAGTGTAGGGGTGGGGTTAGTGTGGGGATGGGGTTAGTGTGGGGATGGGGTTAGTATGGGGATGGGGTTAGTGTGGGGATGGGGTCAATGTGGGGATGGGGTTAGTGTGGGGATGGGGTTAGTGTGGGGATGGGGTTAGTGTGGGGATGGGGTAAGTGTGGGGATGGTGTGAGGGTGGGGCTGGGGTGAGTGTGGGGATGGGGTTAGTGTGGGGATGGGGTTAGTGTGGGGATGGGGTTAGTGTGAGGATGGGTTTAGTGTGGGGATGGGGTTAGTGTGGGGATGGGGTCAGTGTGGGGATGGGGTTAGTGTGGGGGTGGGGTTAGTGTGGGGATGGGGTTAGTGTGGGGATGGGGTCAGTGTGGGGATGGGGTTAGTGTGAGGGTGGGGTCAGTGTGGGGATGGAGTTAGTGTTTAGGTAGGTAAGTGTGGGGATGGGGTTAGTGTTTAGGTAGGGTTTGTGTGGGGGTGTGGTCATTTTCTGTAATAAGGGCAGTGTGGGGCTGGGGTTAATGTGAAGGTGGGGTTATTGTTTTGTGTGTGTGTGTGTGTGTGTGTGTGTGTGTGTGTGTGTGTGTGTGTCGGGGGCGGTCTTGATGTGTGCGGGTAGAAAGGAGGTGCATGTGTGGAGGGGGTCGGGGCTGTGTGTGTGTGTATAACGGGGTAGGGTGTGTGGGAGGGGGCGGGGCTGTGCGGGGTGTGTATGGTGGCAGCGGGACAGGGTGTGTGCGGAGCGGGGATAGGCGGGGCGTTTGGAGGGGAGTAGGGACTATGTGAAGGCAGGACTGGGCAGAGTGTGCGTGAGGGAGTAGGTGTGTGTGTGTGTGTGTGTGCATGGGGGGCTGGCCGATGTGTGTGGGGGGGGCGGGGCGGGGCTGTGGTTGTACTCACAGGCGCTGGACGTGGGTAGGCAGGGGGCGTGGCATGGCAGTGAGGCCGCGGTGGCTGCAGCTGACACTCACTCCGTCACACACACACGGGCGGGGGCAGGGAGTTGCATCCTCCCCTGGGCCATCAGCGGCGGCACGGCACACCACCAGGGCCCCCAGGACACCCAGGGCCAGCCACCACCTCGGGAACATCTTGGCGCGCCGACAGGGGGCAGCAGCGCTCTCTCTCACGCCTGTTTGTTTACACTGTGATTCTCAGTTCGCTCGCCTCAAGTATCGATCAACACAAGACACTCACCATAAAAAAATCAAGTGCCGTCATTTACATATTTATGGAGCCCGAGAGTTTACTCCAACCTTTTCGTCTAGTTTTACATTATATTGATCCTATAAATGTAAGTTAGCAATGAGGCGGGCACAGAAAGACGATTTTTTTTTTTTTTAAGGTCGGCTGAATACTAGATGTCTTAAGCTGTGTTCTTTCAGTTTGCTAATTACCCGTTTTCATTGGTATTACAGTCATGTATATATTACCTTTTTTTTTTTTGCTTTATCATCTCTTACATGAACTCAAATACTTGTTTTTAAATTGCAACTCCTATGGTTGTAATGAGAGCTTAAAATCTTGGGTAATAACAACAGCTGAAACAATGGTAACAGCTTCTTATCAGTGCTCTCAGACACAACCCTCACCACATCATACTCTTAGCCAGTGTCACACCGGGTGGAAAGGCCAGGTGGCGGGAGATACAGAGATTAGCCAGGAAGCGAGAGGAAGACGAAGAGTGAGGAGGGGGAGGGGCGAGTCACACACACACACACACACACACACACACCCACGAGAGCAGCAAGCAAGGGGCGGGACCTGCAAACACACCGTGGCCGACCTCCCTAACTCCTGGGTTGTGACTGACTCACTCCCCAGTCCCCACACCACCTCGCCCTCTCCGGCGCCACATTGCTACTGGCGCGGCGTAGTCTACACTCCCTGCCGCTAACCTTCTTCATTCATCTAAATGTCACTTGCTGAGGGAACCGGTCATGCCCTTATGATTCCATGGATCTGATTGTACCATCGCTTTCATATACACTAACCACTTGTCAACGTAGTCGAGTTCTCTTCAATCAATCATTCATAATAAATCTAATCCAGTGTTGCCCCATGAAAAGTGTAGGAGCCCGGCGCTAGGAAAGTTGGTCTTGACATTTAAGATGAGAATGACCAGCCTCACTCATCGCTGAGTGGCATTACCTGAGCAATAAACCCCAACCATCCCTTGGATATAAACCTGCACCGGCTAAATTCCATTGCAGGGCCTTAATTGCCCACTAAACCACCAGGCGCCATAATTTGGTTATATGGTTATCATCCAGCGTAGTAAATGGTTTCCTGGTGTACAAGATACCATTTGGCTTGTCACTCAGTGTAGAGTCACCCGTAGACAGAAGGAAGAGGAAAGAATGAAGGAAACAAAGACAGATGAGGAAGGATGGAAAGGTGGAAGGAAGCTAGGAAAGGGTAGGCACCAGAGTGGAAAAATACATCAAGAGAGTGGATGGTGAGCGAACCCACCAATCACATTCGCTGATACTTTCACCCAGTAAGCAGGTCTCAGAAGGAGTAGGATAGTTACTATACTGAAGCATTGCTGTAATGTTATCTTATTATATTACAGTCTTCTAAACCAAACATGGCATACAGTCCTAATGGAGTCCCACCTGTTGTTCTTAAGGACTGAACTTCCATGTGTGATAGCTGAAAAACTCTTCTGCCTTTGTCTGTCATCATGCACTTTTCCATCTTGCTGGAAACTTGCTCTCATTCTGGAGAACGGTGACCACTTCCAAGTCTCTCGCCCTATTGCTTTAACCGCTGTTATCACCCCAGCACGTAGCGCGAGGTAGTTGTGCCTTTTATTTGATTTTTTTGCAGTCCTTCTGTTCATTTGTATCCCTGTTAGCAAAATTATGTGAAAAAATAATGAATTGTACCAAATTTTGAATAATGACTGAGGACCGTCTGTGGAATAAGTTATTAATATTTACTTATGGCCGAAAAAGATAATAGGTTATTAGTCACGGGCAATGTGATTTCACACAGCTTTAATCTAATTTAGTCCAGACTTGATGGAAGAATTGACAGCCAGGAAAGGATGAAGTGATTCCGTGTTGAGGACAATCAGCTTGAGGGAAAGGTCACAGAGCAAGATCGAATGTTCAGTTTTTTAACTCAAACAACTATGATTCGATCTGGACCAAACCTAGATGAAATTATTTTATTTTGAGAACAATAAATAATAGGTAAAGGTCACAGGGCGAGGTCATTTTAAACACTTCATTCAGTTTGGATAAAACTTAGTGGAGGGTCAGGCAAGGATGTATTTTCTAGTTTCAGAATAACTGGTTTAAGGTCAGAGTCACAGAAAAGGATCATAGGTGCAGCCTTAGGCCAACTGTAGGGCGTGGGGTTGTACTCTCTGACTGCTTTTTCTTCCTTTTTCGTTTTTTTTTTTTTTTTTTAATATATTCTTAATGCGAGAAGTATGAAACAACTTTTCAAACCGTTAGTCTGGAGTCTGTCAAAAATGCTTCACTGGCGATCTTAGTTCCCTCTCAGATTCTTAGAAATCCTCTTTCCGGGACTTTGATGATACATTTACCATTGTGCTTGACATTTCAAAGGTTTTTGATCAAGTCTAGTGCAAGTCTTTAACCTCCAGGCCGCCTATTACGTATTCTACCCTTTTCTCTTTGCCTTCATAATTTTCAGGCTTTTTGTCTGGTCGCTCTGTAGCTGCAGTAGTAGAGAGCCACTGTTCTTTTTCTTTTTCTATTTTCTAAAACCATGATTAGTAGTGATCCTCAGGGTTCTGTCCTCTCAGCACCTTCTCTTACCTCTACTCATCTATGACCTTCTGAGGTGCTCATCAGCCCTGATCACTATACACTGATGTCTTCGTTTTTCTGTCTGCTTCTCACGATGTCCTTCGTAGCAGCCACTTAAGTAATTACAGGCAATAGCACATCTGGGTTCTGACTTGTCCATTACTTCTGACTGGGATAAAATAACATTACTTTTATCATGATGATGATGATCATCATCATAATCCCATGTTACCCCACGAGCAGCGTAGAAGCCCGGGGCTAGGCAAGTTGGTCCTGACATTTAACATGAGAGTGACCAGCCTCACTCATCCCTAAGTGGCATTGCTTGAGCAATAAACCCCAACTACTCCTTGGATAGAAACCTGCACAGGTTCAAGCCGATTGGAGCACCTTAACAGCCCACCAAACCACCAGGTACCATAATTTGGTTATATGGTTACCACCAATCATTGTACATGGTTTCCTGGTGTACAGGAAACCATTTGGGTTGTCAGTCAGTGTAGAGTCACTCATAGGTAGAAGGAGGAGGAAAGAATGAAGGAAGTAAAGACAGAAGAGGAAGGGAGGAGGAAAGACAGGAAAGGGCAGTCACCCGAGAGCTGCACTACATCGTGTGAGTGGATGGTGAGCGTCCCCACCTAACAAAAAAAAAATTTTAATGCATTAATAATTCAATTCCTTCATCTTTCACCTGGCAACAATCTTATACAAGACTTTCTTGTGTTCTTAAACAAACACAGTTTTTCACAATATCTCAGTGTCCCTGAGCCTTCTTTTTTTTTCTCAGGAATAAGCACTAATTTCCAGAGACAGAATGTGCTCAACCGAGTTCCCAGCATGGTTGCCTGCTTCATATAGGGTCTTATTCATCCCTGTGTGGAGGTACAGCTTTCCAGTTTTCATGTGTGGAGTAGTTCACCACATACATCTCAGTTAATTGCCTCTCCGAGTTTAGTGCCTATGAGCGGTCTAACCATAACATGCATAGTTTAGGCTTCCAGATCACCTAATCACTCAGGTCGAAAAGAAAAGCACATCGATATGGAAATACGTCAGACAAACACTAAAAATAATTGAAGTGAACCTCCCTGCCCACAACAGTGTTCTCGTACACGAAACCTATACATACCTAACGTGCTTGTTGTGTCCGGCGGAATTCTCTTCGAGGGAGTTACCCCGCCAACTATGCATAGTGCAGCCCTCGCTAACCTTATTTTGCTTTGATGTGTGTGTGTGTGTGTGTGTGTGTGTGTGTGTGTGTGTGCGCGCGCGCGCTCCACTGCAGATGCTCCCACATTTCAGGTTCTTCAGTTTTAGTTTGTGTGGGTGTCCATTGGTCTCCATAACGTGATTTTTTTTTTTTTTTAAGCGTTTACTAGCATGTTATAGTGTAGTCGCATTTTGATTCTTGTTTTCTTCCAAGCTTCTCATCTCTCTCTGTTTTCCCTTTTTCATCCCTTTTGATAAGCTTGTTTAGTTCAGGTGGGTGAGGCATTTCTGTTTAAGCATTTTTTCCTATTTAGTTTCCGTTCTCTGGAACCAAAATTGGCGATGTCTCTGTTCCCAGGTGCTGTTTGCGACTTCACTCTTCTAGCCTCATCCAGGCCCGTAGCCAGACTTTTCGAAGGAGGAGGGGGCGGGGGGCGTTTCTGCTGAATCTGGACTTGTATAGCAGCCGGCTGGTCAATGGTATGCTGCATGCTTGCTGTGGGGGTCTGGGTGTATACATAGGCAACGTTGACAAGCAGTACAAAACTTCTGAACAACAAAGAGTGACTTTTTTGCACTGATATATATATATATATATATATATATATATATATATATATATATATATATATAGATATATATATAAATAAACCAGACGGTGAGAAAGTGAACCTTTAGGCAGCTGGGGGTGGTCCTCCAACCCTCTCAACGCTGGCCCCCTTGGCTACTGGCCTGTCATCGGGGTTTTGTTTTGGGGGAAGGTTTTACCTTTATCATTTTTTCTTATTTTTTTTTTTTTTCATATTGTACAGTACATGCTTACTGTATAGCATTCTTTTCCTAATCTGTTGTGTTTTGGACCAGGGGAGGACGAACAGACACTACAGAGCGTCTGCCCGCCTCCTTGTCTTTTCCCAACCCCTTGTCGCGGTTCGGGGTGCTGGGTTCCTCCAGGATGGTCCATGCCGTGTGTCCTGCAGGTTACCAGTCTTGCCTTGCTAGGGTTCGCCTTTTTGTTCTCAAGAACACACTGTCCAGCCAAATTCTTTTGCCTTTCTCAGTCAACATGCGCCTTTCATTCTAACTGGAAGCTTGCCTCTCATTTAGTCCATACTATAGAAGAGTGACCGTTCACAAGCGATATATCCCCCAGTTCCTTCCATGGCGTCCATTTCTAATCCTCAATAGGCAAGTTCTAAAGCACGTCTCCTCTTATAACCTAGAACTACCAGATCTAAACATCCTAAAAAGAGGTTGCGGTAAAACAACACGATTGTGAGGCAGCGATTCAAACTGTTTTCTTCAAGCCTACGTTCTTAAGGAAACTAAGCTTTTTAAGAGATACATTGTAAGTAATTAACATTTGATTAAAAAATAATAACGCAAACAAAATATACCTATTTTGCGATATTAAAGAAATCCGCCTGAGCACCCGCTGCAGCCAGGGAGCCGATCCCGCCAAGTGAACGCGCAAGTGCACCAAACATACTCATATGCACATAATTTGATTACAACACATTTCGGCGGAAACCCTACTAGAAAAGTGCGTCACCTAACTAAAGGGTTTGATCTCCACAGACCCCCCCAAGTTATTATAGCCACCTCACGATGTGGATAATTTAAATGGTATAAATTTCGATGGAACCTAACTACGAGAGTGTGATTAGTAAATGGGGAAGCTTCGCTCTCCTAGACCTCCTCCTCCTCCCCCCTTTATCATAACCACCTCACACTGTATAATGTATATGAATATCAGAGGGAATCTCTAGATAATTTAAGTATATTTGAAATAAACTTGAACCTCACAATCATCGTTAATATAACTTAACGTAAATGTTATAATCCATTTAACCTAGTTCAGCCAACTGTACCCAGCAAAACAATTACGCCGCATTTTTGTCGTCCAAGCTGACGGATCGAATTCGAAGCCAGCTTTGGTGAAACCAAGCTGCGTCGTTTTTATCAGCCAAAGTGATACAAAGCCGGCCCAAGCATTTGTTATCGAAACCAAGACCGTCTTCGTATCTCACCCAAGCGTGGTCGGGAACAGTCTTCGCGCAGCTCAGGGAGAGTGAGAATGGCCAACAAGGACAAGTAAGTGACAAATATCACGAAATTAGCACGATGTACATAAAATTCGGGTGCAGGTGGTTTGGCACATATGAGGGCTACCAGTCCAGTCCATTACGGTGATGAGATTGCCTTTGCTACGGCTCCCTTGCGTCGTCGTCGTTTTCATATTCTTTGTGTTTGATTATTTTACTTCTTCCATACTTGTGTGATGAATCTTTCCTTGTCTTTTTTTTTTGCTGTTGATAATAGTACTTCAGCCATTTTCTCTTGTCCATGTTAATATGTTTTTTGCATAAAGGTATATTTTCTAATGGCGTCATAAGCGGGACATTCAAGTAGAAAGTGTTTCCTCCGATTCTCTACATGGTGGGCGTGTTGTGTCCTGGTTTTGGTGTCCTTTCCTCCAGTTCAATTGTAACGTGTTTGTTCTAGCTTTTATTAGGAGGCTTGATCCTTCAGTATTGTCAAACCATGTTACTTCTTGTGTTATGTTTATACTGTCTGTAGAGGTTGAGAGTAGGTTTAGTGCTTACTTCTTCTTCCCATTTTAATAAGGTATCCCAGTCTTTGATCTTATTTAATTCATTTTTTGTCATATTTCTAATTTCTGTTAGGCTTATATTTAGTCTGAAGTAGGTCTTTAGTTGCTTTATCCTGTTTTTCCTTCTTCATACTGTTTCATAAAATTTTTAAAGAGTTTATTTCCTTCTTTTTCTATCATATGTATTGTGAAGTGAATTTTTGATGGTATGTATATTATTGATGTGCAGGGTGAAGCTCCTGTTTCTGCTCTTACGGCACTATTTGCCGTGTATGTTGGTGCATGTAATATTCCTCTATATACACTTGATTTTTTATTTTCAGTAAAGCATTTATTTCATCATTAGTGAAGCTTCCTGACTTTGTTGCAAGGAGAATAGGATGTATAGCCAGCCCTTTCCCAAAAGTTTTCCCAGTCATCATCCTGTTACACCTTCTAGCAGTAACAGAATCGGTGGTGTTGGACAGTTTCCTTGCTTTCTCATTGCTCTCACTCTTGTGCGTGTTGAAACAATTTCTTTTGTTGTTGGTTACACCTAGATATTTTATTCCTTCCATTATTTCCGGCGGCATATGACCCTGGCAGTTGCGCTGTCAGATATTAATTATATTCAATCAGTCGTCTGTTATTTTAATTCCTTTTACTTCATGCAGTGAGTAAAAGGAGTTATAGATTATGTTGCTCTTATCACAGTTCAGTTTCAGTCCACATTCCTTTGCTGCCTCCTCTAGTTTTTTTTATGCAACTCTTGCTTCATTACGTGACTTGGCAAACAGAAGGCCACCACCTGCATAAAATATTCCACAAATATTAAAACTGTCATCTCCATATCTTGTGCCTTCATCCTCCAGCTTTTTTATAACAGAGTAGGTAACCACAAGAACAACGGTTACGTAAGTTAGAGACATGGCATCCCTGTTCGATCCCATTTGTCACTTTAAAATCTTTGTTTTTGTCCTTTAGGTATACTGTTGTTGTTGTTCCGAACATAGGTGTTTACTACTGTACTTATTATGTTTGGGTGGATGTTGTGTTCCATCAAAGTTTGTCATCTTTTTTCTGTAACCTAGTGATAGGCCTTTAGGGGACTGTTGTTTTGAAAACTATTTTCTATGCAGTACTGTAGCATGTACAGGTTGTCTGTTATTCTTCTTCCCTTTGTAAGTCCAACTTGTAGGTCATTTATTTCCCTTTTTTTTTTTTTTTAAGTATTGTTCATTTTTCTCATATTGATATTAAGGTTTTGTAGCCTGTATTTAATAGTGCTACTGGTCTTGGGTCCTTCATTGTTGGGTTTTTGATATACTCCTTTTGTGTGTCCTCGTTTATCTTTAATTCCTTTGGCAAGAAATTATGGTGTGTATTAGATTTTTAAGTGTGCGTGGCAATTGGAGGGGGATAGCTTTGACACCTGTAGTTGCAGAAGTCTTTTCCAAAATCTTGTTGAACAGAATAGAGCCAGTAATTGATAAAATTTTAAGAGAACAAGCGGGATTTAGAATGGGTCGAGGTTGTAATGATCAGATTTTTATTGTAAGGCATCTAATGCAACAAGCTAATGAGATGAAAATGCCACTTAGTATGTGTTTTGTGGATTTTGAAAAGGCGTTTGATAGTGTTTCACGTGGAGCTATGTTGAAAATTATGAGATTCTATGGTATACCAGAAGTTTGTAAATATTAGAAGCCTGCATGAAGGTACTATTTGTAAGGTAATGGTGGGTGGTTCTTTGAGTGATCCACTTCAAGTTAGGTCAGGACTGATTCAAGGAGTTCTTTCGCCATTGTTTTGTTTTGGTTATGGATTGTTATGAAAAAGGTTGTAAGGAGAACAGGTGCAGGAATTAACTGGAAAAAAAATAAGAAGCTGATGGATTTGGAGTATGCTGATGATATTGTACTGATTTGCGGAAGTATTTACGAGATGCAGAGGGTGCTCGATTGTCTGGTGGAGGAAGAAGAAAAAGTGGGATTGGTAATAAATTGTGGAAAGACTGAAATTATTAATATGAACGTGGAGAATCAAATCGAGTGTGTAATTGGGAATAATGTGGTAAAGAATGTAGAAAACTTTAAATATCTGGGAACGATTATTATCATCTAATGGATCATTAAACAATGAAATTGAGGAGAGGATTAGACAGGCTTGGCGAGCTGTTGGAATATTGAAATCTGTTTGGAATAATAATATGCTTTCGGTACATACAAAAGTGAAAATTTACAAGTCCATGGTTAGACCAATTTTAATTTACGGGCATGAGTCATGGTACAGTACAATTGCAACAGACCAGAAGGTATTAGGATTTGAGAATAAAATACTGAGAAGGATTCTTGGGGTAAAGTGGCAGGACAGAGTTGCAAATGCAAGAGTAAGGGATATTACGAGAATGGAACCAGTTAATGAATATGTGAGACTGTCTCGCTGGAAGTGGCTGGGGCACATATACAGAAAAGAAGGTAGTTTAATACAGGATGTGCCAGAGTGGACTGCTAGAGGAAGAAGAGGTAGAGGTAGGCCGAGGGAAACCTGGTTGAGGACAGTGAAAAAAGAAGCAGGTGAGGAGTGTTGGTGGGACCTGAAGGAGATGGCAAGAGACAAATATTGGTGGAGAGAGTTCATTGAGGCCCTATGCATCCCGTGGGGTGCCACAGGAAATTATTGATTGATTGATTGATTGGATTTTATGTTGAATATTGACTGAAGTTGGTGTACTGTAAATTGCATATTCGTCAAATGATCATCTTCGGCGAACCCCTTTGTTTACATTGCGATCGACTAGTGTAGTTTTTCGGTTCTACGTATCTTGATTGAACCGTTTTTTGCTGACAGAAACCAAGTGCCCCAAGACGCGCTTCGAAACTTACGCTCCAGCTTGGACGATAAAAACACAGCTATGAATGTTTTCTTAATAAGCAGGAGGGTAAAGGGCAGCTGCAGCCAGGAGGAACTCGTGGAAAGCTTGGCACTCGTCTGGGAAGGCTTTCCTATAGAGCGTCTGCCAGGTAACCAACAAAATGCTGTTTCCATCAATCGTATGTTGGTGTACGCTCCCTGACATCCCTCCATGTCTGTTCGATGTGTTGGGTTTATTCCTTGGACACAAGGTCAGTAAAATGAAGGGAATGGTTCACTGTTTCGTGTTCATATCCCAGGTTTGACAGGTTTCGGTAGGATGACCACAGTATTGATTTAGGCAGCATTTACAGAGAAAAGATGTTAATGCCGTGTTACATTGAATATTTGTTTCTGGAAGTTGTCAAAACCTGTGTATCCCACACCAGCAGACTGAGCCATTTCCATAACGAGATATATATGGGCAGTCCTGTATTATGGTTAAGTAAATTGTAGGCTGCTGTTGCTGTGGTCCTGGATTCCTCTGTTGTACTGTAGTGCAGTAACCAAACCACTTCTCTGAACTGCCTTCAGTTTCAGCATTTTTGCCAATACAGTATTGCTTCCTAAGCAAAACAGTGTCAGTTCTTTTGTAGCTTATGTGTGTGTGTGCTGATCATCTAGCTTCTTGAATGATATGGTGCTAAATGAGCAGAGAAATTTTGCTAAGGATATATGCATGTAGTTTTCCAAAGCACGGTAGACTTCTGGCAGTAAGATGCAGACTCATGTGAAAAGGACAATTATTAGAGGATAATCTGCATTGTAAGAATAATGTTGGAGCTAATTTTTCATCTACTTGAAGCTCATATTGTTTCTTTTATATCATGAAATTGCATTGTTTAGTTTCTATACCATTCACTGTAATGTAACTCTTGGGAGTAGTTAAAATGAGCCTGGGACATTGACAACAGATATTTGTAAAACTTTTAGGAATTAGCAGCCCAAAAGATAATAAATAAATATGGCATATAAAAGACCAACTGATAACAGCCTTATTGCTATTTTACCTGATGTTAAATATAGGTGTTTTGCATGTAATTATAATCTTAACGTACCTGAAATATTAACATTGGTTTTGCTTCATTTGTATTTTCTTGTGATGATGTGTTAGTTTTGCATAGTGGTGTACTGTATAGTTTGTCGCAGGAAAGAATATGCATCTATAGTCCTTGTTTGGAAGATTTTGATGGGCAACAAGTCAGCTATGGAATTGTCTTCCTCAGTCTGTATTTCCCACTGCTTATGACCTCCAGTCATTTAAACACAATGTCCAGGAATCTTAATATTAAGATCTTGAATTTGGCCCTTTTTTTTTTTTTTTTTTTTTTCCAGTCTTCAGAGTCTTCTCCTCTGCACTAAAATAATAGTGATGGGGTAATGCCCAGAATTGCACTTAGAAATTAAAAAATTACAAGCATCCGTAGTTTGTGTTCATTTATTTAGAAGATTAATGAGCACCTTGAGGTGTTTTCCTTCATATTCTGAACAGTACTGTATATCCAAGAATAACATTGAGTTGATTCCCTTCATTAAACATCTCATAGTTGATCCCCTTCTAGGGTTGCCAGATGCTTGAGCATAAACTAGGACAGACTCACCATGAAAAAAGGACAATATAAGGGAAAAAAGAACTGATCCATGTGCATTAGTATAAATGTCTGTATACATAATGTGTACATTTGTACTGTGAGAGAGGGAGAGAGAGAGAGTGAATGTTGATAACTGGTTGATTGGTTGATATATTTGGTGTTGTAAAAGTAGCTATACCAAATGCAAATGCAACAAAAGGAGGTGGTGGGTCCTAACACTCACATTCAATGAATATATTTACATGCAGCTGTGAAATGAAGAATTCACAAGGTATTATAAGTACACAGTAAATAAAAACTGCAATTTCTTTTTTCTATAAAAGTGTAATCGGAGCAGCATTTTCCTGGCCTGAGACAAGGGACAACATTCATCCAAGTACCCTGGTTGTTGTGGGCAAAACCTTCCTGCCCAGCATCTCTTGAACACCCTTCCACTCCTGCCTCTCTAGTCCATTACTGTGTTACTATTACATGTCCTTCCTGGCCACATTCTGTGTCCAGTAGCCTACAAACAGCCAGTTCAGCATGTCAGCAATGGCTGCGTAAGTGTATACAACACTTTTTAAAGTTCCGTCATTTTGTAAACAGCAGGATGTGAATAAAAAGGAGAGTTTTAGACTGTTCATTTGCTTAGGAAAATAAAAGGCCAAACTGGTTCAATAAAGGACACTGTCCTTGGACAACCCTGGTAACTCTGTTTTTTCGCTTCATTTTTACAAACATTTGTTGTTATTATGGTTTACGTTTATTGTGCTAATATCTGTGTTTTTCCTGTGGCTGACAATAATAATATGGTGATATGGGCATTTTTAAAAATTTCTTTTCAGTTAAACTTTAGCCACTTTTTCACCTGAGAGAGATTCATAACTTCTTAGTTTGATTGATGGTCAAGTAGCCTAGCTATACTCATACTGGAAAGTTTATTTGACTACTTCATCACTAAGAATTACTGAATTCTTTGCACCCATGAATTATTAAGTTACAGAAATTGCCAGGTTTTGTCAGATGAAAACAAAATGACTATAGTTATGTGTTGTAATATTTTTTATTTGTGTTGTGTTGGTATATGGTAGGGGGATGAATATAGTTTTGAGTGGTGAGTTGCTTGAGGAGGTAGAATGTTTTAAATTTTTAGGGTCACATGTTGCTGTGGATGGAAGAATAGATGCTGAAGCGAAGTTTAGAATGAATGAAGTAGGTAAGGTGCTGGGAGGAATGAAAAAAGTGTTTAGATGTCGTTCGCTTAGAATGGATGTAAAGAGAAATTGTATGAGGGTGTTGTGGTACCGACAGTGTTATATGGGGCTGAAACATGGAATATGGGTGTAGCAGAGAGGAAAAGTTTGAATGTAATGGAGATGAGGTGTCTGAGGAGTATGTGTGGAGTGACGCTTATGGATCGAGTGCGAAATGATGAAGTGCGAAGAACAGGAGTTGTTCGGGAGATGGCTGGTAGAGTTGAGCAGAGGGTGTTGTGATGGTTTGGGCTTATGGAGAGAATGGATAATGAGCGATTGGTGAAAAAGATAACTAGATCTGATGTGAGAGGTGTAAGGCTGAGAGGGAGACCACGAATAGGATGGATGGACAGTGTTAAGAGAGCCCTGGATGCGAGAGGGATGTCTATTGAGCAAGGAAGAGTGGCTGTGCGTGACAGAAATAAATGGAGAGAAATTGTGAATGAATAAATGATGACACAGCCCTGAGGGGATATTCTCCCGCATTTGGTCTGATCAGCTAGTCAGGTCAGGTGCGGGTAAGGGGCTGGGTCTATTATGATGTGGCAGGGGTAAACCAGCTCTGCTGTCGGGCCCAGCTGCAGATGTCACTGATTGCACTGCGCAGTTGACCCTTTTGTGGTGTGGTGCGGTGTGGATCTGTCCCTTCTTCCCTTTGGGGCTAAGATGCGATTGAATGTGTTTGAATGGATGAGTAAATGGGGAGTGTGTCGTCCTGTCTCGGCTACCTCCCTTTCCTTGGGGGAAGCAGCGTAGGTATACAGAGACAGACAGTACTTGTAATGATGTAAGATTTTTTCTGCAATTATATTCCTTTTCATTTGTAATATGTATAGTAAACTCCTCATTATGTGACGCTGCATTACATCATCATCTGACAAACACATATCTTTGTGAATTATAGCAGTGTGCATTTTTTATAGCATTAACCAACAGCATGCCACTAAATACATCAACAAAATCTGTTACAGTACTGTAGTGAGTACAGTATAGAGTAGCTGTATATTTTGTTGTAAAATACTGTACCGGTACTGCTTATCAAGAAAACTTTTTTTTTTTTTTTTTTTTTTTTTTTTTTAGTAGTTATACAGTACAATATAGGGCTTTTGTAAGGGTTATGTCCCCCCATGGAGGGGGAACTTTGGCTGAATTATGACGGATAATCAGGGGATTCCTGTATTCCTGTTGAACTGTTATGAACTGTATGTTCATTATTTTTACTTTTCTTATTTGTAATGGTGTAAAAAATGGTGCCTGTTTCTTATCTTCAGGTGAATTGATCTTGTGGTGCCCCAGTGGCCTGAAATACAGTCAATCATTGAGTATTGTATAGTTGCGTAACGCGTTTTTGTTCTGACAAGGTCAACATAATGTGACAGGTCATAATCAACATGGGGAAAAACTCGAGTTTACGCAGGAAGTCAGCTGGCCTGTCGATGAAATTTGAAAGTCGCGTGCATTGATGTCACTCACCAGACTTGCTGTGATTGGCTGGCTTACATCTTGGATACCTGTCCTGGGCAAGTCTTGCATCTCACCTGTACTGTACAGAATTATGTTTTTTTGAGTGTCGAGTGAGGATGCTGACTCTTAGTCATTCTGCATGATCAGCCCCAGCCATCCAGAAAGTGGCACATCTTCATGTATGCCCAGAAATATGAGATAATAAAGGAGTTAGAGCAGGGAATGAAGCGGGTAGAAATGGCTGAAAAGCATGGCATGAATGAAAGCACCATCAAAACGATTCGGAAGGACTGGGAGAAGATAAAGATCATGCGTGAGAACCCTGGTGATGCTAACCTGGCAGCAGTGAAGTTCGTAATGTTGTCTTGCAGCTGACTGAGGAGCTCATAGGGAGTTATGCGGATCATCAGGGAAAGAACAATGTCCCTAGCAAAGGCCGCATGATACAAGAGAAGGCGAAACTGTATGACAACAACAAAACTGGGGGTTGAGGGCGGTGGGAAAGTGCTGGGAAGCTATGAATCAACAACACACAGGTACCGAGCCTAACTTTTATTTCTGTTAATGCTATTTTTTTTATTCTGTTAACTACAATAGTTATAGCTGTTTCAGTATTTTACCTGATGGTGGGTATAAGTAGGGAGTAGTTTATGTGGGATAGGATGGTAAGAATGGGTAAAAATGAGAGTTTTGGAAAGTCACCAGAACACACCATTATACATGTGAACATATTGTTTGAGTGATGCAGGTTCGAGTAGCACAGTCCTTGTCTAGTCCCCAAGTTTCCACGTTACTAAGTGATTGAGTGTACAGTTGGGCAAGTCGAAAGTGCAAGAAAAATGCTGGATTACTGTACAGTATATGGAGACATCTGGCAGTTGCCTGTAGTAAGCCCACATATCTTTATGAATGAATCACTCAGAACCTAGAGCCTGTGTCAGGTGGAACGTGATTGGCTGAACTTTTGAGTGGTGGTGAAGCAAATGTTCTATCTATCTATCTATTGCCAGACGCCTCAATCCCGTTTGGGGTGGCCACAAACAAATCGCCTCCAAGTCGCCCTGTCCCCCGCCATTTCACTGCCCTGCTCCCAACTCACTCCCCCCTCTCTCATATACCTCTCCACCCCATCCCTCCATCTAATCCTCGGCCTCCCCCTCCCTCTTCCCCCCTCCACCTCACTCACATACACTCTTTTCGTCAGTCTTTCACCCTCCGTCCTCTCCACATGGCCAAACCACCTCAGTGTGTTCCTCATAACGCTTCCTATCACATCCACATCCACACCACAACGTTCCTTTATATCCTCATTCGTCAGCCTGTCTCTCCACGTGACTCCACAGGCTCCTCTTAAATAACTCATTTCCACTGCTCTCACTCTTGACTTGTGTCCTTCCAACAATGTCCAAGCTTCACTTCCGTACGTTAGAGTTGGTATCACAATACTGTCATGTAGTAACTTTTTCACTTCCATGCTCACTTCCCTGTTTCTTATCACTGCTTTCAAAGAACCAGCAACCTTTCTTCCCTGCTGTACCCTTTCAAGCACTTCACCCTCCAAACCTCCATCCTTACTCATCACACTACCCAAGTACTTAAACGTACTCACATTTTCCAATTCCTCACCATCCAACCTCGCTGTACATTCACTAACTTCACCTCTCTCAAAGACCATCACTTTACTCTTCCCTACATTCACCTTTAGATTCCGTTTCTTACACACTCTCTCAAACTCATCCACTAAGCCTTGCAGCTCCCCTTCATCTTCACTCAACAACACAGTATCATCTGCAAACAACAGTACAGGGAGTTTCCAAACACTATCCTCTCTCACCAGGGCCACTCCAACATCCACTACCCTACCTTGTACCTCTTTTATTACCCCATCCATGTACAGATTGAACAACCATGGAGACATGACACATCCCTGTTTCAAACCAACTTTCAAAGAGAAAAATTCACTTAGTTCACCATCCACACGCACTGCAGCCTTTGCGCCATCGTACATACTCTTCACAGCATTCAACAACTTCCCATCTACTCCATATATTCTTAACACTTTCCTCAATCCTTGTCTATCCACCCTGTCATATGCTTTCTCCAAATCAATGAAAGCCGCATACAACTTCTTTCCCTTCTCTAGAAACTTTTCCACTAAAGATCTAAGAATGAATATCTCATCATATTATATATAAATGTAGGTTAACAACTAATATGTGCAAGGAAACAATTTAGAGAGAATACTACAAATGAAGGAGTGTAGACTAATAGAGTAATAAGCATTAGCAATCTGTAAAACATAAATGGCAACATAGCACAGAAGAGCAGCTTGTTAGCTGGTAGTTTCGTTTATTCATGATCTTCGAAGCTGCTGAAATGAAGTCTAGTGAATCAGACTAATGGATATTGACCTCTGACAAAGAGAACTGACAATGCTTTCTGGAATGAGTCTTAAATTGGTATTATATTTCATCAGTTTATAGGATAATTATGCCTGTGACACATCTGTTAAAATGCATGGGCAGTAAGTTAATACTAAACTTTTTGTTGCTTTATTAGGGAAGAGCGGTGATGGTTTGGACACTTTTTAAAGTTATATTTTCAAAAATGCAGGTTTCAGCAGTAGTGTAATGGTGTTTATTTTTTAATATTGCCTCATCATTTGGGTCTTCAGTCTGATAATATCAAACCCCCTGGCTGTTTTCAGTTTTGAGCTATAGTTAATGAAAGACAAGTTTCTAAATCATCCGAACCAGCCATGGGCATCTGGAGGGGGGGGGGGAAGGGGAGGCAGTTGCCCCCTCTTGGAATTCGAAAGTGCTTCAGTTCATGTTCAAGGATGATTGAGTGATTTGAATCGATTCATGCATTCTGTCACTATGCATTTGATGTAAGTCATGTAACTCATGCAAGTATATGCCTATGCCTCTTTGGAGTGTGTGTACAGTAATCCCTCCAATATCCGATGTAATAAAGCCATAGGCAGGTCCGGATAGTGGTCCTGTCCGGATATTGGGCCCCAGCTTATGGACTTGTACTCATGGACCCTAACTTAGAGAAACACCTATACAACTCCCTCTGGACATGCTTAGCACCTATTTAAGACCCAAATCACACCAATAAGGCACATAAAAGACTGAAATAAATGCAAAAAAAGCATAAAATGAGGTTTTTGAGGTAGGTTCATACAATATTCAACATTCTGGGTACTTACAAGTCCCTGGCTCCTGGACTGGTAGTTATGGACCCTAACCTAGCCTAACTAAGAAAAACACCTTCCTACTGAACATGCATAGCACCTAAGACACAGCATATTCACACCAATAAGGGACATAAAAGAGTGAAATGAGGTGTTTGAGGTAAGTATAGTATGGAAAATACAGTAGAGTACAGTATGAAACATTCTGCCTACTTACAGCAAGTCCATGGCCATCTCGATGAATAACCGCCTCCTCTCGGACTCTGACAGTAAGAAGGATTTCCTGAAGCACTTGCAGTACACTGTTCATGAAGTCTTGCACTGAACTTAGTCATTCGCACTCAGAAGTCCATTCTCTTCACAGTGCACACTCTTGTCTAACTTATGCTCCATTGTAACTTAATACGTGTTGCACTCTGCACTTTAACCTTTTCCACTCTTATAACCATTTTCAAAAGCAAAAACACACAAGTCTATTTACATTAAATTTAGTTCAAAAATTGTCTTTTCACTCACAACTCTAAATCCTTAACACAATGCACTCTTTTTTTTCACTGCACAACACTGTAAATTCCCATGTGGTCTAGTTTAGAAGTTCTTAGCGTCTATTCACTGTCAGAGTCCGAGAGTATCACTGGCAGGTGACCTAGGGGTGCGTCGCTGGGTCGTGGTGATGGCATACCCACTGCAGACGACTCTGAAGACAGACACAAACTCACGTCGAGCGGTGACTCCACCATGGCTGATGTGCTGGGCTGTGGCTCAGAGCATGAGGGCCTGTCTTGGGGAGGCAACGGAGTGGAGCTATGGCTGGGCACACTGGGGGTCACGGGCCTGAAAAAACTTTCAATTGTTGATTGACGCAAGGAATGACGATTCTGACGATTGATAATGCGCTGCCTGAAAGCACGCACTTGCTCCACAAGTCCCAAGGGCCCCATCTCCCTGTCACAGTCTGGGTGTTCCAGGTAGTCAAGAACGAACTCTAGGTGTTCCCGGAGTGCGCTCAGCTTGGGGATGGCTGGAGTTGTGTCATGCTGAGAGGAGTCCGCATCATTATCGCCGTCCTCGTCGGAATCTTCAAGCTGGGTACTGACACCTGCAACAGAAGATGCGATCTCGATATCAGACAAGGTCTGATACCCAGGATTGCCCTTGTCGTCATCCAACCACTCACGCACATCGTCCACATCAACATCATCGCCATGCGTACGTAGACGTGCATGGAAGTCATCCACGTCAAAACCTAGGAAATCGTACTCCACATCCGTTCCGAGAAGCAGATGAGACCAACCATATTCTAGAGTCTTGACAGGGACTTCCTTCCATGCACTGGCCCAGCTGTAGATTGCAGACTTGATGTTGTTGCGGTGAAGGTTTTCCAAAGTCCGCTGGCCTCACGTGTCCCGTCCCTCCTTGCGCTCATCCTCGTCCTCGAGAACAACCATCACTTTGTCCAGGAACTTTCGTCGGTATTGGTGCTTTGTTGCCACGATCACTCCTTGGTCCATTGGTTGGATGAGAGCAGTCGTATTAGGTGGCAGAAACATGCATCTAATCCGGCCAAGTCCTTGTCACATGGGTGAGCAGGTGCATTGTCGAGGAGAAGGAGGGCCTTTACCTGGTCGCGTGGGATTCCCAGTGTCTCCGTCTGGTAATGTATGACCTCCTTGACGAAGTGGCGGTGGAACCAGTCTTTGAGGATCTGGGCTGTAAACCATGCCTTCAAAGAATGGTACCAGATGACAGGAAGGACATCCATCACCCCACGAAGACTCCGAGGCTGCTTTGCATGGCCAACAATAATGGGCTTAAGCCTGTGCATGCCGTTAGCATTGGGACAACACAAAGCAGATATCTGTTCCTTGGAGAGCTTGTGGCCAGATACACGCTTCTCCGTCTCCTCGGCTAGAGTGTTCGTTGGCAAAGAGCGATAGAATAAACCAGTTTTGTCAGCATTGTAGACTTGACCGAGAGTGAGGCCCTCCCTGTCGATCAAGTCCTTCACCTTGTGCCGAAACTCATCAACTCCATCCTCGTTAGCGTCCAAAGCTTCGCCATGAGCTTTACGGTTGGTAAGGCCATGCCATAACTTGAACACGAAGAGCCAACCCTCAGATGCCTTGAAGTCTAGGGTGTTGTGAAGCCTGGCGAACTTCTCAGCAGCAGCCTTCAGCTCTGTACCACGTACCATCACACCAGCAGCACGTTGCGGTTGATACCAAATCAACGTGGAGCGGTCGACTTCAGCAAACTTGGGAGTAAACATCACCTTCCTCTCCACGTTGTGTTTGCTTCTAAATGAGAAGTCAGCTGTGTACTGCATGAGTTTGTCTCGGGATCTC
This sequence comes from Coenobita brevimanus, assembly GCF_032717465.1. Taxonomy (NCBI): domain Eukaryota; kingdom Metazoa; phylum Arthropoda; class Malacostraca; order Decapoda; family Coenobitidae; genus Coenobita; species Coenobita brevimanus. The sequence goes on from NC_137063.1 coordinate 6,314,112, forward strand.
TTAATATCAAACAAAGTAGATCGGGCCAGGTTGAACTCGTGGAGGATGCAGGAAGAAGACCACCCCGCATCTACTTTCTCCAATATCTCCTGTTTCTTCTCCAGAGTCAACACAACTCTCTTCCTCTTCTCAGGTGGTGGGGCCATCATCACACACACGAAGGAGAAGCACGAGAGCAGCAGGAGTGCCTGTAGCAGGTAAGGCACCACCACAAAAGCGAGCATGTGGGCAGCCATGACGATGAGCATGTACTTGCGACGAGAGACAGGCGGAAAGTGGGGAGGATGCAGGGGCGCTCTAGCAGACGTCGGAGGAATGATGCGCCACAACAAAGCTGTCCCGCGCCCCAAGTTCAAATTACAGGCTGGAAAAATTCGTTTTTTTTTTTTTCCGATTTTTTTGCGGTTTTCGGACCATTTTGGGAATATTGGTTCACGGGACGATTATGTCCGGTTAGTGGGGATGTTCGGATATTGGGCGTTCGGATATTAGATGGATTACTGTATTTTGATATAACAGCACATATACATATAATTTCTTTTATTTTGTCCCCCTTTACAAAAAATCCTGCAGAAGCCCCTGGAACCAGCCTTACCAGTGGTGATGGTTCGGCCACTTGTATTACTTGGCACATTGTTAAAATTGTGACTGCAGTTTGCTAAAAACCAAAATTTATCAGTTCAGTGACATTTTATTTTCCTAAAGTACAAAATTAAACTTATGAATCCAAATGAACATCTTCAAATTTGTTAAAAAATAAACTTTAACCCGTCACGTCCACAGCTATTTCGCACGTCCAACACTCCCCAGTCCCGAGGTATTTTCAAAAAATGTTTTTTTTGGCTAAAACCTCCACTTTTGGTGAGAAACATCGAAATTTCATAGAGAAATCGCTCACCTGAGGTTTAAAATACTCGATCCAGGTAGCAGTACCTCCTTACCTGACTCTGTTTTCTAACAGGCTGGCACCAAAGAAAACGAGTTCTATGGGAGGGTAACTATTTCACACCACTCATACACGGGATTTATTTATTTGGTACGAATTTATATGTAGTACGAGAGTATCTTGGTTTTCAAACAGTAATATAGGCACTATAGGCATTGTTTCACTCACTAACTCATCACCATACCTGACCTTCTTTTGCCACATTACCTGATCATCATTTCTGACTGTTTCTTCCTCCAATGCTATATAAACTTTGTCCTCCACATTGTCATCGATTGGGGAATCACTCTGGCCCTGAATGTCTTTATTGGCCAGGTCACTGGTAACAGGTGAATTGCTGAGACAATGGCGTGTGGGGGGGGAGGGGGAGGTTATGCGGTGTAAGGCATTGTCCCTGCTTGCCATATTGTAGAGGAATAGAGGAAGGTGTCCCGTGTATACGTACGAAAAATCACGCGCGAAAATTGAAAATTGTGCAAATTAGGGACCTTGCAATTGCACGACGTACCAGTACGTCATCGGGACTGGCAAATGCAAAATGTTGCAACGTACCCATACGTTGACGGGATGCGGCAGGTTAAAATTGAAATATGCTTCACCAGTATTATGGATAATTTCATTATCCACCTACTTTCTGCTTTAAAATAATTCTTAATTGGCCCCATTTCTCTCTCTCTCAGGCATAAATCTGACTCCAACATCCAAAATACAGTAGTCTCTTCATAATTGTTAAAAAAAAAATATTTTACTTAAACTGAAATTAAATTCATCAGAATTATAGATAAGTCTTAATCTCTTACTCTGCTTAAACAGATGCATAATTGGCCACATCTCTCTCTCTCTCTCTCTCTGGAATATTGAGTTCACTTCTCACTTTTCAGTCCTCTATTTTAGATTGCAAAAGAAACTTAATCTCTCATTTTATCTATTTAAACTTTCAGACTGACTGATTTAAGACTTATTTTAACACATATTGTAGGCAGGAAAAGTTCTAACACTGACGAACCATCCCCCTCATCAACTGTCCAAATTATCCTGAATCTGTATATTAAATTGAGGGGTACCCTCAAATTTCATACGGGAGTTAACATTCTTTTTTTTTTTTACATCTGTATCTTCAGTGTGCAACACAGATTCACAGTAATAATGCATAATTCACTGCTTGACACATTCGTGGATGTAGAGTTTACAATATACACTCAAATCATAGAATAGAAGGTGCAAAAAAACATGAAATATGACCTGCATAGAAACATGTGGCATTTGTAGCATGGCAGCTCATTGTGGTAGAAGCAAACAAACTCCTGCACTTTCATGCGAGACCTCACGGCCCAATGTCCCATATCTTTCCAAGAAAATTGGCTGTCCAAATGATCACCTCTTTCCCCCAGTGGCGCAACCAGGGGAGGGGGACCTGGCCCCCCCCCAAACTTTCTGTGAGTGTTCGAGAATAGATTGTGAATTTTAAATGTCGAATACTGTACTCGAATACTTGTTTAATCCAGGGTGTAATACTTGGTATGTCACATATTTGGAGAACTGAAAACTATGCAATCCTGAGTAAAAAGTCTTGCATACACGTATACTTTTTAAGATTTACTTTACTTTAGGTGCGAGACAGATATTCGAATTTATGCATGGGGAGCCATTGGCACCTGGACGGGTGAGGAGAGGAGGCAGGAAAGGTAGGAAGAAATGTGTGCCGCTCTGCGAAATTTTCACTTTTTTTGTGTACCTCATGACACATTATCTTCAAAATGGGAAACTCCACTACTAAAAGGTTTATGTAATTAACTAGTTAGGAGTACCTGTGGGCATGTAGGCCTAAATGTGGCAGAAATGGCAAGAAAAATAAATTATCGTGGTAGTGTTTACCGGGCATCAGCTGAGTGTCACTCACTCATCACCTGCCTGCTCCATCAATCAAGTTTAGTCAGATCGTGTTGCACCAGTGACCAGTCCATACAACTTGCTAATTACGCTACTTGCACGCTGTACTGTGACAAAAAGTGAAAAAGGCATAATCCATGGGTTTCCCTGGATCACTTTATTATGAAATGGAAGCAGCCGCAGCAATCGACAATATTGGACTTCATGAGTTCAAGAAGAAGTGGAGAGACGGAAGAGAGAGTTGTATGTAGAGAGGAAGAGAGAGATAAAAAGTTTAGTAAGAGAGAGTAAGAAGAGAATGGATGAGGAATTTGGAAGGAATTTGAGTCTAAAGTGGAGAGAATGTAAAAAAATGTTCTGGAAAAAGATAGAGTTAGACAGGGTGCCAAAGAAGTTATTGGGGAGTGAAAGATGAAAAAGGTAGATTACTAGTGGAGAAGGAAGAAAAAGTGAGTAGATGTAGAGAACACTTTAACGAATTGTTGAACATAGAGAATGAAAGTAATGCAAGTATAAGTGGCTGGGGAGTGGCTGGGAGACGGAGGGATGCAAGAAGGGAGAAAGAAATCAGTAGGGTGAAAGTTGTGGAAGCAATGAAGAAAGTTAAAATGGGGAAAGCCCCAGGAATTGATGGAGTGTGTGGTGAAATGCTGAAGCATGGGGGAGAGATAGTAGTAAAGTGGATGTGGAAGATGTGCAGATTGACTTGGGAGGAAGGTAGAGCCCCGGAGGATTCGAAGTCAGGTATAATTATTCCCCTATACAAAGGAAAAGGGGAAAAAGAATTATGTGGTAATTGTAGGGGCATTTGTCTTCTTAGTGTAATAGGAAAAGTATATGGTAGGATACTTATTGACAGAGTTAGGGAAATAACAGAGGAATTAGTTGGAGACAAACAGGCAGGTTTTGGAAAGGGAAGAGGTTGTGTAGATCATATATTCATTCTTAGATCGTTAATGGAAAAGTTTCTAGAGAAGGGAAAGAAGTTGTATATGGCCTTCATGGATTTGGAGAAAGCTTATGACAGGGTGGATAGACAAGGATTGTGGAAAGTATTAAGAATATATGGAGTAGATGGGAAGTTGTTGAATACTGTGAAGAGTATGTATGAGGGTGCTAAGGCTGCAGTGCGTGTGGATAGTGAACTGAGTGAATTTTTCTGTTTGAAGGTTGGATTGAAACAGGGATGTGTCATGTCTCCATGGTTGTTCAATCTGTATATGGATGGGGTTATAAAATAGATACAAGGTAGGGCAGTGGATGTTGGAGCCACCATAATGAGAGAGGGCAATGTTTGGAAACTCCCCGTACTGTTGTTTGCAGATGATACTGTGTTGGTAAGTGAAGACGAAGAGGAGCTGCAAGGCTTGGCGGATGAGTTTGGGAGAGTGTGTATGAAACGGAATCTAATGGCGAATGAAGGGATATGTCTTCAGGAGAAGTGAAGTCAGTGAATGTACAGTGAGGTTGAATGAGTAGGAAATGTAAAATGTGACTTTGTTTAAGTACTTGGGTAGTGTGATGAGTAAGGATGGAAGTTAAGAGGGTGAAGTGCTTGAAAAGGTGCAACAGGGAAGAAAGGTTGCTGATTCCTTGAAAGCAGTGATAAGAATCAGGGAAGTGAGCATGGATGTGAAAAAGTTACTACATGACAGTATTGTGATACCAGCTCTATTGTATGGAAGTGAAGCTTGGACCTCGTTGAGGGACAGAAGTCAAAAGTGAGAGCAGTAGAAATGAGTTATTTGAGAGGAGCATGTGGAGTCACATGGAGAGACAGACTGACAAATGAGGAAGTGAGGGATCGTTGTGGTGTCTTGTGTGGATGTGGATGTGATAGGAAGCGTTAGGAGAAACACATTGAGGTGGTTTGGCCATATGGAGAGGATGGAGAGTGAGAGACTGATGAGGAGAGTATATGTGAGTGATGTGGAGGGGTAGAGAGGGAGGAGGAGGCCAAGGATGAGATGGAGGGATGGAGTGGAGAGGTAAATGAGAGAGGGGTGTGTGAGCTAGGAGCAGGGCAGTGAAATGGCAGGGGACAGGGTGACATGGAGGTGATTTGTTTGTGGCCATCCCTTACAGGATTATGGCATCTGGCAGTAGATAGATAGATAGATAGAAGATTATAAAATAATGTTCACTTCAAAATAATTTGTGATCTATATACAAAAAATAAATGATATTCATGTTTTATTCAGATAACTGTCCAAGTGAATATAATGTTATAGCATGACAACAACACATCATTGGATGAAATTCTATCTGTCTCTCTATTGCCAGACGCCTCAATCCCGTTTGGGGTGGCCACAAACAAATCGCCTCCACGTCACCCTGTCCCCCGCCATTTCACTGCCCTGCTCCTAACTCACACCCCCCTCTCTCATATACCTCTCCACCCCCTCCCTCCATCTCATCCTCGGCCTCCCCCTCCCTCTTCCCCCCTCCACCTCACTCACATACACTCTCTTCGTCAGTCTTTCACCCTCCACCCTCTCCACATGGCCAAACCACCTCAGTGTGTTCCTCATAACGCTTCCTATCACATCCACATCCACACCACAACGCTCCTTTATATCCTCATTCGTCAGCCTGTCTCTCCACGTGACTCCACAGGCTCCTCTTAAATAACTCATTTCCACTGCTCTCACTCTTGACTTGTGTCCTTCCAACAATGTCCAAGCCTCACTTCCATACGTTAGAGTTGGTATCACAATACAGTACTGTCATGTAGTAACTTTTTCACTTCCATGGCCACTTCCCTGTTTCTTATCACTGCTTTCAAGGAACCAGCAACCTTTCTTCCCTGCTGTACCCTTTCAAGCACTTCACCCTCCAAACCTCCATCCTTACTCATCACCCTACCCAAGTACTTAAACGTACTCACATTTTCCAATTCCTCACCATCCAACCTCGCTGTACATTCACTGACTTCACCTCTCTCAAAGACCATCACTTTACTCTTCCCTACATTCACTTTTAGATTCCGTTTCTTAAACACTCTCCTAAACTCATCCACCAAGCCTTGCAGCTCCCCTTTGTCTTCACTCAACAACACAGTATCATCTGCAAACAACAGTAGAGGGAGTTTCCAAACACTATCCTCTCTCACCAGGGCCACTCCAACATCCACTACCCTACCTTGTACCTCTTTTATTACCCCATCCATGTACAGATTGAACAACCATGGAGACATGACACATCCCTGTTTCAACCCAACCTTCAAAGAGAAAAATTCACATAGTTCACCATCCACACACACTGCAGCCTTAGCACCATCATACATACTCTTCACAGCATTCAGCAACTTCCCATCTACTCCATATATTCTTAATACTTTCCACAATCCTTGTCTATCCACCCTGTCATAAGCTTTCTCCAAATCCATGAAAGCCGCATACAACTTCTTTCCCTTCTCTAGAAACTTTTCCACTAAAGATCTAACAATGAATATCTGATCTACACAACCTCTTCCCTTCCCAAAGCCTCCCTGTTCTTTTCCAACTAATTCCTCTGTTCTTTCTCTAACTCTGTCAATAAGTACCCTACCATACACTTTTCCTATTACTGTATACTAAGACAAATGCCCCTTTGATTACCACACACTTCTTTTCCCCCTTTTCCTTTGTACAAGGGAATAATTATACCTGACTTCCAATCCTCTGGGACTCTACCTTCCTCCCAGGCCAATCTACACATCTTCCACATCCATTCTACTACTATCTCTCCCCCATGCTTCAGCATTTCACCACACACTCCATCAATTCCTGGGGCTTTCCCCAATTTAACTTTCTTCATTGCTTCCACAACTTCTATCCTACTGATTTCTTCCTGAAATTATTAAATCAAAATAAATCTGCCTCTTTAATTCAACTCATTATCTTGTCCAGAGACCAGTATTGGCAATCACATCTTGAAGGCGGTCAGGTAGTGACACCACGTGATTGTAAATGATGTGTGGCTGACGCTCAATACTCTGTTATACACCACGTACATTCATTGAATACTATAGTATCTTTATATACAAAAGAACCGTGACAGATGTTTGTTTGTATGTCCTACAGTCACACCCAAACCAAGGGCCAGAGAACCCCAGGCCTGTATATATTCTGAATCGGGGTGACCCAAGGATGGTTTTAGGGGGATCAAAATTCAGATCTGTGTCACTTGAGATCACAGGTAGAGTGTTCACCTTTTTGGCCCAGGCAATGCTGGGTACCCTTGCAGCCCAATTTTTGGCATGGAGACTCGCATGACATCCAGTTTGGACATAGGCTATGTGAGGTTGACCTCTGAGGTTATTTGGGGTCACGGGTAATACACGCTCGTATGACTGGACCTAGCAGCCCAGTTTTTGGCATAGAGACTCACATGACTTCCAGTTTGGACATAGGCTATGTGAGGTTGACCTCTGAGGGCATTTGAGGTCACCGGTAATAGTAAGCAATTGCACACAAATACTGTACGTTAGTCTGTGAAAGGTGAAATAGTTCCTGGACCTCTTATAATCCCTCTGGAGAAGCATAAGAGGTACATGGTCTTTTGGGAGTAGAAAGAAAGATTTAACTACAACAAATAGGATTAGAGTGATCGCCTTTTTGGTCCAGCATCCCCGGGTACCCGTGCTAGTTCTCTGTAAATTGTTTCCTACCGCTTATTATTTATTAACCTTCATTTATGTATGATATAATGAGAACATTTGCTTCACCACCACTCAAAAGTTCAGCCAATCATGTTCCACCTGGCACAGGCTCTAGGTTCTGAGTGATTCATTCATAAAGATAAGTGGGCTTACTACAGGGAACCGCCAGATGTCTCCTTATACTCCAATATTTTTCTCGCGGTTTCCACTTGCCCAACTGTACAGTATTTTCTAAAACTTTGTAAACTTTAAATCACTTAAAGTAGTAAATTTGTAGAAGTTTCTTTTTTTATAGTTTAAAATTTACCATTATTTTTTAAGCTTGTGAAAGAACTAATATGCTAGTCATGTCCCTTGCAAAGGTCTGTTGATTCAAGATAGCTCAGAAACCTGCATTAATATGTTATGCAGAGCATTTTGTGTAGTAAGCAATATAATTATATTAAGCAGAACATATCAGCTAAGTTTTCTATACAACAGCCAATAGTTTATACATTTTAAAAGTAAATATCATTATTCTTGTGAAGTAGATTAGAATTCCAAGGGCTGTTCACTGAGTATTATGTTTATATTTCTCTTACTTTGGTGCATTCCTTTTGTTTATGGACCCTTTTAGTTGATGGTGATGATGGTGATCATTATGCTTGGAAAGTGAAGTCAGGATTCCAGGGGCTAGTCATTGTGTATGCTCTTGATGACATTTTATGTTTTGTTTATGGACCATTATATTTAGTTGATGGTTATGTTGATTTTTATGCTTGTGAGGTTCAGAATTCTGAGGGTTATTCCCTATTTATACTATTGGTAGGGCTTTCATTTTGATATTTTCTCCTTGTTTATGGATCCTTTTAGGTATTTATAATAATGGTATTTTGCTGATTAGATTTTGGTGGTTTATGATTGTGTGTGAAGATTTACAAGCAGAAAAATGAAAAGCTGAAAAGAGAAACTATACAGTGACAGCTGAATTGAAGATGTACAAGCACAAAATGAAAAGCTGAAAGTGAAGCTGAGAAACTAAACAGTGACAGCTGAATTCCAGTTACGGTCACTAGAGGAGTTAGTGAGTTTAGAGCAAATTACTTGGAAAACTTGTGGTATTCAAGGTATGAGAGAGAGAGAGAGAGAGAGAGAGAAAGAGGGAGAGAGAGAAAAGGATCAAAATTACAGTGGTTTAATATCTGTGTTGGAGTGAGCAAGGATGTTTGATGCCCCGATGGTGTGTGTGTGTGTGTGTGTGTGTGTGTGTGTGCTGAAGATTCTGGGATTTGAATGGTGAGTGAATGAGTGTCTAAATCATTTTTCATTGAGATTGCAGTTGGCTAGTTTCTCCCTCAAGGTTTCCTCTTTATTTGTTTTATGAGACTTAGAGTGTACATTCCATTCATTAAAAAAAAATTATAATAATAAAAATAATAAGGTGGTGATGATAGTTGCTTGAAAAAAAAGAAAGTTATGTTGATGATTGAAAAAGAATTAAGTATGATGATGATGATAATGATAATGATGCTTAACCCACTTCACTGGACACGGTATTAATTGTTCTCCGAATTTAATGCTTGTTCATTCTTTGTTCCGGGTTCCTACGTCAAGTGGTGTTACCAGGAAATAAGAAAGGGATGATGGTATGGTGATATGGATGGAATCAGGGCCTGGGAGAGAGACCATGGTGTTCTAGTGCTAAAAATAATTTCAGGCTTCCGACTCTCCCATCATCTGAACTGACAGTCTCCCCCTCTCCCCATTCTTTCCCTTGAAGCAGAAAACTTAATACTAACAATATATATCATTCTTTGTGTGTCAGTACATGATAGGCTAAACCCATTAGATCAAGATTATGCAATTTTGAAGAATATTTGCAACATGTCAGTAAAGCTTGGCATGGTTTGTAAGCCCCTCTGGGCTCAGGCTTTGGTGTTTTGGCACCATTAACATCCCCCATTCCCAGGGCCCTGGATAATATAGATGAAAATTGGCTGATGGTGATGGTTGCAACCCCAGGTTCATCTAGACATAAATCCAGTGGACTGATCACAGAAATCCTGGTAGCCCCAAAGATATATGTTGAAGGATTGTCTGTTGTGATAGTCTGGTACATATGGTGAGTGTGTTGTGGTTTGGGAGGATGCATTGCGTTGTCAGCATAGTGGATAGTTTGTGAGTTGTCTTTTGTGGTGGCACTGAAGCAGAGAAAAGTGAGGGCTCTGTTAGAGTCTGCTGATACACATTTAAATCTAACTTGGCACAAATTTTTGTTTTGCAATTTTTTTTTTTTTTCAACATTGTCCAGTGGAAGAAAAAGAAAACATTACAGACCTGCATTCTTTCCATAGCATTTCTTCATGAGGTACATCATATTTTAGTGATCATGTACTGTATTCATACAACTCAGCAGTCATAAGAGAGCAAAAGGCATTTTTAGACCAAGTTTGAGAGAGAGAGTATGTATAGGTGTATTCATTACACGTCTCTTTGAGTAGGGTAGTTTCTGAGGGCTGGTTGTCTGATGGTGAAGCAGAAAAGGATGGTGACCACACTGCAGTCTGGCTTGGTGTACTAGTGTTTCTCATGGTAGGGTTGTTTCTGAAGGGTGGATATCTAATGATGGCTTTTGAAGGCTCCTGTTTGGCTGGAGATTTTTGGATGGCTGTAGTGGCCTTGTGTGGGTAGGTAGTGGCTGTGTAGAGTCTGAAATAAGAAGTTAATTAATTAATTAAAACAAAGAAGGTTGACCACAGATATTGGTGGATGATTGGAGATGATGACATGTACTGTGGAATACTGTATACTTTTCACAGCACAGTGGGAGTCATTTAGGTAGGGGTGTTTTTATGAGTGGTGGATGTCTGGTGATGAATTTTGATGGATATAGCTCAATGTGGAATTTTAGATGGCAGTAGTGGCCATGTATGTCTAGGTAATGACTGTACAATCTGAAATAGAATTAAAAAAAATAATGGTTGATGACCACAGTCATTGATAGATGGTCAGGGCCAGTGACCTAGGCTGTGAAATACCATATGCTTTTCTCAGCACAGCTCCTTTGGAATGTTCCCCTCCCCCCGTTTCCTTGCTCGCTGTTGTCGTAGGGGGCTTCGGAGATGTCAATCGGGTCTTGATGTGTGGGGGAGCTATGGTGGCGTCTCTTACTCTGCCCTATCCTCTCACCTCTCCTTGGGTCCCTATCGCTGCCTCAACTAATTTTGCGGGGCTCTTTTTCTTATTCTGTTGCTTCATCCTTTTCTCCTATCACCAGATAGTGGAGGCCCTCTGATGATGTTGCTAGTCCCCGCCCCTCTTGTCATCTTGGGCAGAACAGTTTCCTCTCCACGTGTTTGCTGTGCGTGGCGTCCCATGTATTCCCTGCGCCCCTCTATCTGGGAGTTGAGTCCACCACAGGGCAGGGTGTAGTTCCCTGTGGTGGGCAACACTCTTCTTTGGTGGAGAGGTTGAGGTAAGATGGGCTGTCCAGTGTGGCCCTGCTGGGCAAATCAGCTGCCCTTGTATTGGCTTAGTCAACCTTGGCTAGAGTCAAGCGGGCACTGTTTGGTGGGCACCACATTGGTTCGTGGCTGCCATCCCACATCAAGCAGTGTACGTGTATACCTCTTCTGCTATCCCCGGGACTGTTGGATGAGTTTTGACCCAACATCAGCCTCCCCTCGTTGGGCTTTGTGGTGTGTGGGGGATGGGGTGGTGAAGTCTGCCTTTTTTGAGTTATATAGATTATGTTAAATTCTCGCTCGATTATGGTGACGACCCAGGACTCCTTTTGGACCATGGCCTCGACTTCCTTCACTCCTTGTACATGTTCGGTTCCATTAACCAACCCATCCTCCTTGCCTCCTGTGTCTTCCAGTTCTCTAGCTCCTGTTTTGTCTGCCTCAGTCAGTTCCTCGTCTATCGTCCTACTTCATCCATACCTTCCTTCTTCACCTCCAGTCTCTATACCTTCTGTGTCCTCTGTCTCCCTCTCCCGACCTCGTCCTTCTTCCTATGTGCCTGCCCCATCCCTTACCTCCTGTTTATTCAGTTCACAGACATGGACAAATTTTTCGATATTCATGATACAGATGACAACCTCTTACTCTATCCGTCTCTACTTTGACAGGTAGGCAGGGATGTCACCTTCTTGGCCTGTCCTAATGGCCTCTGCCTCCTTGTCATCTACAGTGGTGCCTAACCTGAGAAGGTGGCATCTCTGGTCAGCAGTTCGGGACAACCTATCTCCGTATCCCCAGATATCCAGCTTAATTCCGCCACTGGCACTGTCTGTCTACCATTGTCAGTGTCCTTCGGCCAGGATGCTCTAGCGACATTAAGCTCGTTCTTTCTGAGCAGCGCCATCCAATACGCTCAGTACAATACTCTACCATTCCTCCTCGTGGACCCCGACAGGAACCAGCCAACGTCATCAAAATTGTCTTCACTTCTTGCAATCTGCACCCTACGGTCATATATTGGGGGCACTGTTCTCCAGATCTGTGAAGTTATTCCATCTCCTCGCCAATGCACATCTTGTTGGTGCTTTGGCCACCCTTCAAAATACTGCCTTTCAGCTGCAGTCTACCCCAACTGTGCACTGACTGGTCACGCTTCCTTAGACTGCACTTGAACCATCCGATGCTGCTCTAACTGTCTGGGTAGCCATTCTGTCACCTACCGGCAATGTCCCATTTATCTCGCTGAGGCAGAAGTGTCTAGCATCCGCTGGAAAACTTGCCTCTCCCTTCATGAGGCCCATTGCAGAGTTCACAGCCTCGGTCACCATTCAACCATTACCAACGCATGTGTAGCCTGTCCTCCTCCCATGATGTCGCCAGTCTCCAGCTCCTCCAGTGTGTCAGTTTCCATCCCTGTATCTAATTCTTTCTCTGCTCTTACTTCTCTTCCTGATTCCTCCCCTTCCCTCCTTTGTTCCTTGCCTCCTCTCCCACCTCCTTGTGCCTCTGTATCTTCTCAGTCCTCTCCTACATCATCTTCTCGTCCTGTAGACAAACGTCAGTGTGTTCGCGCTTCCCCGTCTCTCATCCCTGGTCTCTTCCCCCCAACTTCTCCTGTCCAACCTTCCAAATGTCCCTCTCGTTCCACATTTCTCAGTACCTCATCCTCTCTCTTATTCACCTGTCAGCACCCTCGGGTCATCTCACCAGTGTCCCTCTGCCCTGTTTCATCTCCCATGGATACAGAGACCATTCAAGATATTGTCTCCTACATTCACCATACCTCCTCCATGTCCTTCCTTGTTTCTGTGGATGTCCATCCACCTCCCTCTTCCCTTCCCCCATACTCCTCTTCCTTCTCCTCCCGATCCTTCCCCTCTCCTGAACTCTATCCGTCCTCCCCCCTCTATGACTTCTGTTTCTACTGTCTCCTCTTTTGATCCTCAGTCTCCCTATGCCTCCTGGTCTCCCCTTGCCATGACCGTCATATGTGTCTGCTACCCTGATCCCAGTCTTAATTCTTGTTTCTTCTCATGACCCTTCTATAATGGAATATATGTGGTTTTGCACCCCATCGCCCTTCCTTACAGTACCTCATCTCCCGTTTGTGATCCTCTGCTTCTAGCTCTCCAAGAAACTTTTCTCCGTGGTTCCCCTGTTCCTATTCCAGGTTTTACTTTTCTCAGTTTTCTTCCTCCTCCTTCTGCTGTTCTTATCCGCAACTGTTCCTTTTGAAACCCTATCTGTTCCTTCCTCTGTTCCTCATGTGTCCGCCTGTATTTTTCTTCGCCGCTGGGCCACTGTCTGCTCTCTCTGTTTCTCTTTGTCTGTTCCTTTTGATTTTTCTTTCCCTTCCTCCTCTGATTCTCCTCCATGAAGACTTCATTTACTGTCATACCTTATTAGGTGACTCTTGTCACCCCCTGGGGTTGCCTCTGAACAATTTCTTTCTTTGTTTGCTCTGTTTCTGCTCAGTTCTAGCTCTCCTACTCACTTTGACCTACATACTCATTCCATTTTCTGCATTGATCAGTTTCTTTGTTCTCCTATTTCCTTTGACTTCCAGTGGTCGGTTCTGGATGACTTTTTTTCAGTTGACCACTTTTCTATCAAGATTTCCCTTACCACTTTCTGTCTGGTTCCTCGTACTACCCTTTGGCAGTTCCATGCGGTAAACGGGAGCTTATTTACCTCTCTTACGGTCCCCTCTTTACCTCCTTCCTCCTTTTCTTCTCCCCACTAGTTGCTTTATTTCTTCTTGGTCCTGGTTTTAGGAGCTGCCCTTACTGCCATCCCTAGAAATACCAGACATCCTGCAGCTAAAACTGTGCCGTGGTGGACTCCTGAATGAAAGCGTGCCCTCTGTATTGAACATGCTGCCTGGAAAAGCTTCAGTCGTCGATGTTCTACACCAGGCTGCACCTGTAGTCTCTTAATATTTCAGTGTGCATCTGCAGCCTTCCACCGCACTATCCATCAAGCCAAACTCCACATCTGGACGTCCTTTGTTTCTAGCATTTTTGAGGACATTCCTGTTGCAGCACTGTGGTCGCATATCTGTAGAATCTCTTTAGATGGTCGTTCTGTGGCAAATGCGTCCTTGGTTGCTGAAGCTCTAGGTAGTTATTTTAGTGTTGTAAGTACAGGGTCCCACCTTTCTCAAGATTTGCAGCTTATTAAATCTCTTTCAGAATCTGCCCCGATTTCTTTTACTTTATCTGCCAAGGGAGCTATCAATGCTCCTTTCTCTCTTTCTGAATTGTTGTCCACTCTTCAGTTGTGTAAAGATTCCAGTGAAGGTCTTGATGGTATTCATTATAGTATGTGAAAACATCTTTCTTTCCAGTGCCCTGTCTTTTCTGTTGGCCCTTTACTTGATGGTATTCATTATAGTATGTTAAAACATCTTTCTTTCCAGTGCCCTGTCTTTTCTATTGGCCCTTTACAACAGGATTTGGACTGAAGGTTTCTTGCCTCTTGCTTGGCATGTGGTGGTCATTCTACCATTACTTAAACCTGGTAAAACAGGTCGTCTTCCTCAAGACTACTGTCCCATTGCTCTGACTAGTTGTTTGTGCGAACTGCTTGAAGGTATGATCAGTTGCCGATTTATGTGGCATCTTGAATCCCATTGTCTTCTTTCCTCATTACAGTTCGGATTTTGAAAAGCTTGCAGAACTTTAGATCCTCTCGTTTGTTTGGAGTATTTTATCCGTTCTGCTTTTTCTCTTCGCTGGTCTGTCATTGCTATATTTTTTGACGTGGAAAAGGCTTACGATACTACGTGGAGCTATCATATTTTGCGTTGTCTTCATTCCCTTGGTCTTCATGGCAACATTGGTGTTTTTCTTCAAAATTTCCTTTCTCTCTGCACCTTCTTTGTCTGTCTTGGTGCCCATCTTTCGCATGCTTTTCCCCAGGAGGAAGGCATCCCTCAAGGCTGTGTCCTCAGTACCACTCTTTTTTTTATCTATCTATCTATTGCCAGACGCCTTAATCCCGTACGGGGTGGCCACAAACAAATTGCCTCCATGTCGTCCTGTCCCCCGCCATTTCACTGTCTTGCTGCCAACTCACACATCCTTTCTCATATACCTGTCCACTCCATCCCTCCATCTCATCCTTGCCCTCCCCCTCCGTCTCCCCCCATCCACCTCACTCACATACACTCTCCTTGTCAGTCTCTCACCTTCCATCCTCTCCACATGGCCAGACCACCTCAGTGTGTTCCTGTGGTAGGTCTCCATATTATAATTGCAAATCATACTAGATAGATAGATAAATAGATAGATAGAGAGACAGATAGAAGCAGGAAGTCAAATGATGAGAAGGTGTTGTGTTTGTGAGAAGCGAGCAGCGCTAAACGCTTACACGGGGGAAAGCTGACGACAGCGGCCAGTAAGGAGATGATTCAGTTAGCTGTCAGCAGTCCTCTCGTGAGAAAGTTCTGTTGCCATGAGGAAGATACGTGACACACACACCCTACTACACGAGATGTGAGGAAAGAGAGTTTAGAAGGAGACAAGCGACCCTATAGAGAGGTCGAGACGGAGATTAGCTTTAGAACAGAGAGAGAGAGAGAGATAGCGAGACAGGGAGGCAGCTACCCAGGACTTATACTAATATACCTGTTTAATATTTCCAAGACAAATAAAAATAGTCCCATACTATTCTTTACCTCTCCCGTCACTACATGACATCTGGTGGGAAAACTACTACAAGATATAAAAGCCGCTCGACCACAAGTCTAAAATATACTTCTCTACAATTAACTACAAAGTCTTTATGACATTTGGTGGCAGCGAACGTATACGAACCTCGTCTACGAATCAACATTAAATTCCTACAAAATATCAAGATTGACAACAACCAACAATATCAGCTCCTGCCCCCTCCGTCTCCCAGATCATTACGCTGATGCAGAGGTCAAGAGATCACTCGACGCCTTGCAAGTAGCTTAACGACAAACCAGCAAATCTGCGGACATCGTCTCCGAATTAAAAGCAAATTTCTACAAAAGCAACCGAGACTACAAGATTAGCTTCAGTTCTACAAAGTCTACAGCCATCTACAATCAACTACAGCCATCTACAATCAACTACAATTAACAACTCTACGCCGTCTGTATAATCTTCTACACGCACCTACAAGAAGCGGCAGTCTTCATCCCACAACGAGTAAATCACAAGAAAAAGGACCAAGAATACATCAAGAAAGAAAGAAAACAAACAAACAAACGAAGAGTGAGAGACGATTCACAACTCATAACCACCAGACCTCACCCTCCTCTCTGCTACATCCACCAAACCCCCAACGCTTACGCAGGTGTGAAGAGGTCAATGCACGCAGCAAACCACCAAGTCCATATTTACAACTCATCTTACTCACTCGTCTTCACTCAAGTTACTCATCGCTACTCATTCACTCACCACAGCTACCAGTGTGGGAAGTTGAGGTCATCATGCGTGCTTGCTGAACAGACGCCACGTCAGTCAACACACCACCTGCACCACCACTCACACCATTTCCCACCACGGTAAAAATTAGTAAGTTACATAATTACTTCATTTATACAATACACAGTGATAGACAATAAGCTTCTGCACAAACATATAAAACGTGCTGTATAGTTACAGTTTAAATACACATACTTACTTCAGTTATCTGCATAACTCAAACACTAAATAATCACCAACAATAAATATTCTACACTGTATATATTCATTCATTTATTATAACATTTATTTACTACCAACGAGTGTTACCATTTATACCTACATAAAATACGTGTTTCCTATATACAACTATACATTAGTACATCTACAAGTGATAAAGAAAATACACCATCACAGTTACTCAGTGAGCGATTAAAAGAACTGTATTAAACATTTATTAATTAATGCTACCTAGTGGAAACATATAAATTAAGTTACAAGGTAAACTAGAGAAAAAAAAAAAAAAAAAAAATGGCCAACACAAATGCCGTTAGCAAGAGTGAACATCTTCAACACAATCGTGAAGACAATGATTTCCACACAGTGCTGACACACATATTACCCACGATAGGTACAGGTGAACAACAAGTCAGTGTGTATAGTTAATACTGTATATAGTGTATATATATATATTTTATATAAAATAACAAAATACGGGACTATATAATTTCATTTTCAGTAGTATCTGTGCAATATAAACTAAACTTTAAAAAAAGTATCCCAAGGAAATTAGCCAGTAATTATGTAACCATGAACAAAATGGAAAAAAGTGTACACAAGCAAAGAAAAACAAACTATAGAAAATCAATACATACAAAAAAGAAAGAAAGAAAAGTAAGAAAGAAAAAAAGAGAAATAAAGTAAGATCACATAACAAACAAATGAAAATAAGTGTAAATGTTACTATATATGCCAAAATACCACATAAACTACAAACAAAAAGCAAATTGTTGTCTCCACATACAAGTGGCACGACACATCATCACTATCATCGACCGCAGCATATGTTAGGACTGCAGTTATTACAATTATGTTACTCCATATTATAATTATGTAACGACAAACGATTGCATTATGTTACACTTTGCCAATTATGTAACAGTTGCATTAACAAGATGTAACTTTTATGTAACTTTAACTACAATTATGTACCTACAAACGATATGTAACAATTATGTAACGACAAACGATTGCATTATGTTACACTTTGCCAATTATGTAACAGTTGCATTAACAAGATGTAACTTTTATGTAACTTTAACAACAATTATGTACCTACAAACGATATGTAACAATTATGTAACGACAAAAACAGTTGCATTAACAAGATGTAACTTTTATGTAACTTTAACTACAATTATAAGGCCAAGACACATATGTAATAGTTGCATTAACAAAATGTAACTACAATTATAAGGCCAACACAATTATGTAGTACCACAATGTTAGTACAATATTATAAGTCATACAATTATAGCACAATTCTATATTACCAGTATCATCATACAAGTTAGATGAAATATTAGACATTACTAAAGTGATAACTCAAATATGTAATGTATAACTTAGCAGTATTACCATTGCACAATTATATTGCATTTATTCAAATATGTATTCAACTTATTTAAAATGTAATATTACTGAATAATCACTATTTACTATGAATAATATATGTATACAATATTCATACAATTATGTTACTTTACAATATTATGTATTTCACTTAATTAGCTTATAAGTTTATTATAATGTGTATGTAGTATGTATTAATATATTATAACTATTAAATGTCGATGGTACGCCATTTTTGCGCGGCAGAGCAATGTGGTAGGTCTCCATATTATAATTGCAAATCATACTAGATAGATAGATAAATAGATAGATAGAGAGACAGATAGAAGCAGGAAGTCAAATGATGAGAAGGTGTTGTGTTTGCGAGAAGCTTAGCAGCGCTTAAACGCTTACACGGGGGAAAGCTGACGACAGCGGCCAGTAAGGAGATGATTCAGTTAGCTGTCAGCAGTCCTCTCGTGAGAAAGTTCTGTTGCCATGAGGAAGATACGTGACACACACACCCTACTACACGAGATGTGAGGAAAGAGAGTTTAGAAGGAGACAAGCGACCCTATAGAGAGGTCGAGACGGAGATTAGCTTTAGAACAGAGAGAGAGAGAGAGATAGCGAGACAGGGAGGCAGCTACCCAGGACTTATACTAATATACCTGTTTAATATTTCCAAGACAAATAAAAATAGTCCCATACTATTCTTTACCTCTCCCGTCACTACATGACATCTGGTGGGAAAACTACTACAAGATATAAAAGCCGCTCGACCACAAGTCTAAAATATACTTCTCTACAATTAACTACAAAGTCTTTATGACATTCCTCCTAACGCTTCCTATCATATCCACGTCCAATTAATAGTATTGTCTTTTCTCTACCCCCTACTGTTTCCGCCTCTCTGTATGTCAATGATTTTGCTATAATTGCTTTGGATTCAGATCTTCCCCATCTCCAATCCCTTATTCAGTCCGCCATTACAACAGCCTCCATTTGGGCCACCACTCATGCTTTTTGCTTCTCTTCCTCCAAGTCTTGTGCAGTGTTATTTACCCATTCCTGTACTATAGATCAGCTGCCTCTTTACCTGTATTACACCCCTCTCCCTTATCAGTCTTCAGGAACTTTTCTTGGTCTTGTCTTTGACTCTCAATTGAATTGGAATGCTCATGTTTCTTCCCCTCGTTCTTCCACCCTTCATCACCTTCGCTTACTACAAACTCTGTCTCATCTTTTGTGAGGCACTGATCATACCATGCTTCTTGGTCCCCACTCTGTCCTCATTCTTTCTAAACCCAATTATATGTGTCAAGTCTATTCTTTTGCCTCTGCCCATACTCTTTTGAAACTTCATTCTCTTCATCATGCTGGTCTATGTTTGGCCATAGGTGCCTTTCGGTCAACCCCAGCCGTAAGCCTCTGCTTCGAATCGGGCATTCCCCCCCCCCCCTCTCTCCTCGTGTTGTTCTCTCCTTACAGTAAAGTCTTATACATGTCTGCATCAGTTTCCTTCTAACAAATTGCTCCGCCCTCCTCCGTCTCTGTCATTCTTTTCAGTCAGCCTTTCATGCCCTCCTTCCTTTCTCCCTCTGTTTCCCTGCTCTTCTTCATCTATTAGTTTCATCTTTCCACCCATTCTTTCCCTTCATCCTGTTTCTTTCCCCCCTTGGCTTTTACCTCCTCCAGTGGTCTGTTCTTCTTTTCTCCCTTGTTCTCGCTGTCGTTCTCCATTCACACTCTGCTCCCTTTATCTTGTCGTCTCATTCTTCTGCAACTCCTCTCTTTACCGATGGTTCCAAATCCCTTCATAGTGTTGGTTTTGCTGTTGTCTACCCTAAGTCTTCTTTTTCCAGTTCCCTTCCTTCTGTTGCAGGTGTTCTCACAGTGGAGCTTTATGCTATTGTTTTCTCTCTGAAGTCTGTTTCGTTCCTCTTCCTCCTCCATTGTTATCTTCTCCTACTCTCACAGTGTGGCGTCTTCTCTATGGGCCTCTACTTCTTCTCATCCCCTTCTCACCCAGATTCAGGAGTGGCTCTTCTGTTTTTCTGTGTGCAAGAAGCCGATTCATTTTTGGTGGGACCATGGTCATGTTGGCATTGCCGATAATGAACATGCAGTCTCGGTGGCTTGTTGTGCTGCTTGGTCTCTCACGTCTTCTACTCGACCCATTCCTGCTCTTGATTGTTTTCCTATTCTTACTCGCCTCTTCCGTAACTTATAGCAATCTTTCTTGGACTCCCACGTCACCAACAAGCTTCATCTCGTTAAACCTTCTGTTCTTCCTTGGTCTATTTCTACTAATCCCAGTTGTCAATGGGAGACTTGTCCTTGCCCGTCTTCGCTTGGGTCACACTCGCCTCACTCATGGTCACTTGAGTCGTGACTGGTGACCCCCTGCCACTTTGTTCATGCGGTAACTGCCTCCTGACTATCTGACATCTTTTTCTCGACTGCCCGTTCCTACTCCACATCCGTCACTCTGCTTTTTCCTCCCTCTCTTTATCACCCCGCCCTCCGTTGCTTACCGATTTCCTTGGTAATTCTCTCCTGTGTTTTCTGATATTATTACTTTTCTTCCTGCTCTGTGTATTTTGCATCTAATTTAATTATCCATCCTTCTTTTCCCACCTTAGTGCCACATAGCCTCCCAAGGCTTGGTGCTAGCTTTTCTCACTGTTCATTCATTTATTCATTCCTTTGGAATGGAGGTCGTTTGGGGGAGGAGAAAAAAATACGCCCGTATTTTTAATATTTTCCTTCCTTTTTAGATACGTAGGAAGGACATTGTTCACGGAATTGGTATTTAAAAAAACTTTCTCTTTCTGAGCTGCTCGAAGGGCAAGGTCTTCCCTTTGAGCGGCCAAAATTATTGGAACTTGACTGAATCATTTGACCCGTCCCTTAAAAAATCCTGTTGTAATTTTTGTCCATTTTTTTGTAGTTTATTGTTTTAAATATATTTAACCCGTGGATTGCGCAATTGCCTTAATTTTTTTTATCCCTCCCTGTGGTGTGCAAAAAATAAAGGAAAAAAGTTTTTTCTAGTTTTTGTTTATTATAAACCTGAAGATAAACATCTAGGACATCATATGGTGGGAAAAAAAAAAAAAAATCTCTCCATCTTTGCGTAGGGCCATGCGTAAGTTTACGTGGGGGAGTAGTGAAAAATGAATAAAGAAAAAAAAAAATGTTTTTGTTTATTGTAACTTGAAGATAAAACATCCAGGGCATCATCTGGTGAAAACAAAAATATCTCTCTCAGTCTTTGCGTAGCGCCATGCGTACGTTTGCGTAGGGGTGGGTAAGTTAGCGGTGGTACAGTCGGGGAAGAAAGAAGCTGGACACAATTGGCGGCCTCTGGCAACAACTCCTATAGTAAACACGTAGGTGGTAGCGGATATGTATGAATGGAGGGGTAACGTTTGTATCGAAGTGTGTGATTGGTCGGCACACCACCGTCTGTCATTGCCATGTAGTCAAATATTGGAGAGGGTTTTGAGTATGAATACACTATGTGGTAGATATAATAGATATTCACCCTGTGTCATAGGACATATAATATCTTAATTTGACAGTTGATTAGCTGTATTGATTAATGTCACTCATATTTAAGGCACTGTGCAGCTGAAAGTATTTGTGGAGTCAAAAGCATCTGTCTTCAGAGTAGGTTCAATATGAGACCGAAGCCTCAGCTCCTTGAATAAATCATAATTATTATCAAGCGCAATATATAATTTATTGGGGAGTTCGTTTGTATGGTTCATTAACGAATATGTCGTTGAAATACAACATTGGTTCTGATAATCTTTATGACTTTGCTACGTTCTGAGTCAGTAGAAACGTTCCTCCCATGAACGTGGACAGAGCTTCATTGAGCACCATCCCTTACCGTGCTGGGGGTGGGAGGAACCGTGAACACACGCACGATTTATTAGTTTCTTCATTCAACTGCTAATGAAAAACTACTATGCAATTGCTAAACAAATGTTTGCTCCGTCCATGATAACAAGAGACTGCTCCCTGATAAGACAGATATCTCTGATACTGAAAACATTCCTTTTAGGTGATGTCCATCACACGTTTTCCCTCTCGAGTTGAGGTGGTGAGTTGGTAGGGTGAAGTATGGCCTTTTCAACGGCACTTCTGTCGCGATTGTTTCGCCCTACAACCTCTCTACCGAACTAGCCTCACATGAGCATCCCCTCCAAGCTAGCCTCACACGAGCACTTTCCTCCGGCATTCTCTTCCCTCACTTAGCCCAACCTTTCACATTAGCAACATGTCAAGATGATTCCTAACATCCAGTTCAGTCACAGAATTTGCACGTTAAGTAATGATCTTTTGCCCCACAGTTCTAATCAAGGAGATTCAAATTAACTAACTTTATGGTGAGTGCTTTTTCAAGTTAGTGAAGATGTCCACACTCATAGGTTACATGTTATCAGGTGATACCATTTATACACACAATATAATTCACTCAAAAGACCTGATGAGTATGTCAGCGTTTTATACTAACTAACGCTACACGATTCTAGTTCCTTTATAGGGCATCCTTGCATATTTATGGTTAACTCTTTCGCTGCGAGTTTTCTTCTTGTGATGTGTTTGGTGCTTGAGTAAACAAGTGGCCCTCCGTAAGGGGGAATCACACCATCCGCGAGCCTATACATATCTAGCCCGGCTCGGAATATGACCTTGACCTTGACCTACTACCACCAATTTCGAACTCGTAGGAGATTTTCATCCTTATTACACACCTGTATTTTTTTTTATGATATCCTGAGGGGTTGCGAAGTTATCGTGCTAACAGACCCACGGACCTTGACTTAATTTCTCCAATTCCGAACTCGTAGGAGATTTTCATCCCTATTACACACCTGTATAATTTTGTGATGGTATTTTGAGCGGTTGCAAAGTTATCATGCTAACAGATACACACACAGACAGACAAATTGAAAACAATGCCATGTTTGCTATCTCGCTGGTAATTACTAGTCAAGTGCGGTAAAGCCCTAAGCACTAAATGAAAGGTGACGTAAGCTTGAGCATGTTACTGAAATTACGGTAATTCCATTTAGCACACACAATGTCTTTCCAAATAAAAATTAAATTTGTGATGCATTGAGTACAAGTGCCACACACGGATTACAGTAAATTCTTTTTCACTCGTATAATATAGCATGCAAAAACCTTTACATTCGAAGCATCTTCTCCATAATATATTCATAAGCTTACAACTGAACTAGCAAAAGGTTTAATATACTGATATGCTTAACGGTAGACGATTTTGCTGATACGAAGTACCTTGGAACAATCCGCCTTCAGTAAGGACTGGCAAAGAATAAAGGTGATAAGGATAAGGTTACCAACAAACGAGTATTTCCAGTGATGCAGTAATGAGCTGCAGTATTACACTTGACTTCTGTGTTTAGCTTATATTCTTGTAACTATTGATTTTAACATCATCGCATTGCCTTATGTGTGATTCTTTTAATTATGTTCATGAAAATGACGTCTATGGGTCCTACAACATTTATTGTGCTTCACTCATGATAGGTCACATTCTTTTCATACCATAATAGATTGAGGTAATATGAAGCTAGCAAGTCAAGAGACTGAAGGGGTGTGCATTCACCTTGTATCCGAGGACAGAACAGGCGCAGTAGAAGCAGAAAAAGGATACGCACGAGTAATTATTAGGAATTATTGCCTTCCTACACCAGTTGGATTGATATTGTGATAAACGTCGAGCAGTAGTTTGCAGGGAATGATGCGGATAACACGAAACAACAGATTTTTAAATACTCCACACAGTTATGGTGCTGAGCCATCAGCCCTCTGCACGAACTTTGGAATCGTGCTCTACCTTAATTATTACAACATTGGTTTCCGATTTGTTATGGTGCGATATATCTCGGATTATAGTCTAATGACCTGCTTTAATCCATCATGTAGCTACAGTTCACTTGTTGGCCTTCATTTGGATTCATCAATATGGTAAAGGGGAAGTTTATTCACCTGTAAATCTGTGCTGGTCCGAATATGACAAAAAGGTTCCAATTAAAAATATCATAACATGGTTTCTTATATTTCAGTTATAACTAATCACACATACGTATAAACACTGAAACATGCACGCAAACCATGCCATGCTCTGTGACTGAACTGGATGTTAGGAATCATCTTGACATGTTGCTAATGTGAAAGGTTGGGCTAGGTGAGGGAAGAGAATGCCGGAGGAAAGTGCTTGTGTGAGGCTAGCTTGGAGGGGATGCTCATGTGAGGCTAGTTCGGTAGAGAGGTTGTAGGGCGAAACAATCGCGACAGAAGTGCCGTTGAAAAGGCCATACTTCACCCTACCAACTCACCACCTCAACTCGAGAGGGAAAACGTGTGATGGACATCACCTAAAAGGAATGTTTTCAGTATCAGAGATATCTGTCTTATCAAGGAGCAGTCTCTTGTTATCATGGACGGAGCAAACATTTGTTTAGCAATTGCATAGTAGTTTTTCATTAGCAGTTGAATGAAGAAACTAATAAATCGTGCGTGTGTTCACGGTTCCTCCCACCCCCAGCACGGTAAGGGATGGTGCTCAATGAAGCTCTGTCCACGTTCATGGGAGGAACGTTTCTACTAACTCAGAACGTCGCAAAGTCATAAAGATTATCAGAACCAACATTGTATTTCAATGACATATTCGTTAATGAAGCATACAAACGAACTCGCTAATAAATTATGTATTGCGCTTGATAGTAATTATAATTTATTCAAGGATCTGAGGCTTCGGTCTCATAATGAACCAACTCTGAAGACAGATGCCTTTGACTCCACAAATACTTTCAGCTGCACAGTGCCTTAAATATGAGTGACATTAATCAATACAGCTAATCAACTGTCAAATTAAGATATTATATGTCCTATGACACAGCGTGAATATCTATTATATCTACCACATAGCGTATTCATACTCAAAACCCTCTCCAATATTTGACTACATGGCAATGACAGACGGTGGTGTGCCGACCAATCACACACTTCGATACAAACGTTACCCCTTCATTCATGCATATCCGCTACCACCTACGTGTTTACTATAGGAGTTGTTGCCAGAGGCCGCCAATTGTGTCCAGCTTCTTTCTTCCCCGACTGTACATGGCCAGCACAGCCTGAATTGTGGCTCGCAACATGACGCTACCCAGCCTGAACTGTGGCTCACAATCCATGAGTTAAAATGTCAATGAAAGGTACTGTACAGTTTTATCAATACAATTTCCAATGATATACTGATTTTTTTTAGTGCTATTTGTATCTCTTTAAAAGTGTTACCCATGTCGGCTGAGATGTCTAGCAAGACAAACAGTGCAGACGACATACTACCTCCGATATTCATCATTCTTATATAATCTGACACTGACAAATCTTACACATTATGGCCAAGGTCACACGAGGATTTTTTTTCAAGAAACATTTTGCATGTTAATTTGCCTGGAAAAGGAAAATCTGCCATAAAGGTCACATGAGTGGTTCGGCTCATGTCTTCCAGCTGGAAAAAATAAGTGGGCGCCACCATTCGAGTGCATGAGATGGAAGTTAACAATTGATTCTTACACCTGTGTATAACAACATTAAGGGTAATAATATTCCTTGAATGTAATTTATCAAAATATTGTCATGAGGAGTGAACACCACTGCATTGTTGGCCAGAATGGCATTTATGACTGAATACAAACCAACAGTATGGATGTGGTGGCGACCTCCCACATCTTAAATGTGTTGTGCTTTCATATTCCAGCACAGGATATGCATGTTTTGATGTATGAGTTTATGAATCTAACGCTCCACCATACCAAATATCAGCAGGATGGGTCATTATAGCTTAACAGGGCTACCAACCAGCACATTTTCCTTCCCTTCCAAGGGAATCTGGATACTGATGGAAATCAAAACTTCTTTGATGGGAAGTTAAAGTTTAGGGATGGGATTATTTTTAAGAACACGGCTGATAGGTTTGTGAAATTTAGTGTTGGGTGGAGGATGAGAACAGATGATTTTGAAGCACATTGTGTAGTGTGGGTTTTAAATGGTTGTAGTTGCTGGGGAGTGACTATACACAGTTGCTACAACAAATATCTGTGCAGGAGGGGGTCTTTGTTTCCAAAATTCTAGATAACGAACAGCATCTCGGGAGGGTTGCTATGCATGATGTCTCCCACCTCTGTGTAGTCCCCCAGCAGAGGTTGTGTTGCCATCTAAGAATAGTGCTATATGTCTGTCTCTTAGCATAGGGATTCAGTTGTTACCACAGCTAATTTTTTGGCAGGTATTTTAATGTTGCACACATGGGTCCTGAATTTAGTGCATCCAAATTGCCTTGACACTGAATGCCATGTAATAATTGGATCATAAGACCAAGTTTGTTGTTCAGGAACCTGATTCACGAAACATCCCACTGCAGGTGAGCTCTGTAGGGTCAGATTGTGGCATTATCTCATTTCACAGAAATAGCACTCATTTAGGATGCCATATCAGATGATGCTTATCAATACAAGGAGAGTTTGTATACATACACAGTTCAGAGAGAGTGGGTACCATTTATTGGAAGATATAAGCCGCTGCTGAAATGGAAGGGCACACTTTGACGAGTTTATTGTCATCGTAAAATATATTAGTGTGATCAATATCATAAAGCTGTTTACAGTATTACAAACTTGATCCCCCAAAAATTATCACCAGAAATCAACATAGGGCATCAACCCAAGTGATTATTGTATCCAAATATGTTATGTCCATGGTCTCCTATTCCATCGCATGTAGTATGCACAGATACTTCTTTTAGCTACTCCACAATATGAACAATGATTAAAAATAGTTATTATTATTGTTGTTGTTGTTATTATTATTATTATTATTATTAATTTTTATTGTCAACTCTAACAAGCAATTTCTGGGGGTGAAACTTAAACTAATAATATCTCTTGTGGGCATTATATAGTACTACAAATGGAAGAAAGATTTCAGTATTATTTGCTATGTGTCTTGGTATTTCGTATGTTTATACCGGTAGTTATGTAGCGTATTGTATTAGGCTCCCTCCTTCCATCTACTCTCACCTCCTCATCACCATACCACCCATCCACCACCATCACAACCACCATCACCACCACCGTGCGACCCACCCTACCACCACCACCACCACTACCTACCCTGCAACCTAACCTACCAACACCACCACCACCCACCCTGCAACCTACCCTACCAACACCACCACCACCCACCCTGCAACCTACCCTACCAACACCACCACCACTACCTCCCTGCAACCCACCCAACCACCACTACCTCCCTGCAACCCACCCAACCACCACTATCTCCCTGCAACCCACCCATCCACCACTACCTCCCTGCAACCCACCCAACCACCACTACCTCCCTGCAACCCACCCAACCACCACTACCTCCCTGCAACCCACCCAACCACCACTACCTCCCTGCAACCCACCCAACCACCACTACCACCCTGCAACTCACCAAACCCTCACCACCCTGCAACTCACCAAACCCTCACCACCCTGCGACCCACCCAACCACCACCACCCTGCAACCCACCCAACCACCACCACCCTGCAACCCACCCAACCACCACCACCCTGCAACCCACCCAACCACCACCACCCTGCAACTCACCCAACCACCACCACCACCACATTGCAACCCAC
This sequence comes from Coenobita brevimanus, assembly GCF_032717465.1. NCBI lineage: Eukaryota > Metazoa > Arthropoda > Malacostraca > Decapoda > Coenobitidae > Coenobita > Coenobita brevimanus. The sequence goes on from NC_137063.1 coordinate 6,341,810, forward strand.
CCTACCACCACCACCACCACCACCATCATCACCTACAACCCACCCTACCAACACCACCACCCTGCAGCCCACCTTACCACCACTATCCTGCAACCCTACCATTGCCACCACCACCCTGCAACCCACCCTACCACCACCACCTTGCGGCCCACCCTACCACCACCACCTTGCGGCCCACCCTACCACCACCACCTTGCGGCCCACCCTACCACCACCACCTTGCGGCCCACCCTACCACCACCACCTTGCGGCCCACCCTACCACCACCACCTTGCGGCCCACCCTACCACCACCACCTTGCAGCCCACCCTACCACCACCACCTTGCAGCCCACCCTACCACCACCACCTTGCAGCCCACCCTACCACCACCACCTTACAGCCCACCATACCACCACCACCCTGCAACCCACCATACCACCACCACCCTGCAACCCACCATACCACCACCATCACTGAACAACCAACCCAACCACCACCATTACCACCACCACCACCACCATCCCTCAAGTTCCTTAACCCATCCCACAGCCATCACCGTACAACCCACCACCAACACCCCCTCCCTCAGCCCACCCTAGCACCATCACCACTGCCACTATCACCCTGCAGCCCACCATGCAACCACCACTACCACCACTATTCTGGATCCACCCCACCACCACTGTTACCCTGCAGCCCACCCTACCACCACCACCATCACCTTGCAAACCACCGTACCACCACCACCATCACCACCACCCTGCAACCCACCCTACCCTCATCACCACACTACCACCACCACCACCACCTACCCACCCTGCAACCTACCTTACCAACACCACCACCACTACCTCCCTGCAACCCACCCAACCACCACCACCCTGCAACTCACCCAACCCCCACCACTCTGCAACCCACCCAACCCCCACCACTCTGCAACCCACCCAACCCTCACCACTCTGCAACCCACCCAACCCCCACCACCCTCCAACCCACCCAACCCCCACTACCTTGCAACCCACCCAACCCCCACCACCCTGCAACCCACCCAACCCCCACCACCCTGCAATCCACCCAACCCCCACCACCCTGCAACCACCCAACCACTAGCCCCCTGCAACCCACCCTACCATCACCTGCAACCCACCTTACCAACACCACCACCCTGCAGCCCACCCTATCACCACCACCACCAACCTGCAACCCTACCATCACCACCACCACCCTGCAACCCATCCTACCACCACCACCCTGCAACCCATCTTACCACCACAACCCTTACCACCACCACCCTGCAACCCACACTACCACCACCACCCTGCAACCCCCCTACCACCACCACCCTGCAACCAACCATACCACCACCATCACTGACCAACCCACCCAGCCACCACCACCACCACCCCTCAAGTTCCTCAACCCATCCCACAGCCATCACTATACAACCCACCACCACCACCACCACCACCCCTCAACCCACCCTAGCACCATCACCACTACCACCATCACCCTGCAGCCCACCATACAACCACCACTACCATCATCCTGGAACCCAGCCTACCACCACTATTCTGGATCCACCCTACCACCAATATTACCCTGCAGCCCACCCTACCACCATCACCCTGCAAACCACCTTACCACCACCACCACCCTGCAACCCACCCTACCCTCATCACCACACCACCACCACCACCACCACACCACCACCACCACCACCACCGTCCTCGAAACCCACTCTACCACCACCACCTTGCAACCCACCCTACGACGACAACCATTGCCTTGCAACCTACACTACTACCACCACCATCGCAATTGCCCTGCAACCCACCGTACCACCATGAACACAACCACCACCACCTCTACCCTGCAACCCACCCAACCACAACCATCACCACCTTGCAATCCATCCTACCACCACCACCATCACCTTGCAACCCATCCTACCACCTTCACACTGCAACTTACCTTACCACCACCACCACCACCACCACCCTGTAATCTACCCTGCCACCACCATCCTGCAACTTATCCTACCACCACCACCACCACCACCACCACCATGACCACTCTGCAACTTACCATGCCACCACCTCCCTGCAACTCATCCTACCACCACCCTGCAACCCACCCTACCACCACCACCATGGCCACCCTGCAACACACTCTCCCATCACCACCATTACCGCCACCACCACCCTGCAACCCACTCAACCACTGCCACCACCCACCACCATCCTGCAAACCCACTCCAACACAACTACCCTGGCACACCCACAATCACCTTGCAATCCACCCTACCACCACCACCATTGCCCTGCGACCCACCCTACCAGCACCACTACCACCACCACCACCACTGCAATTCAGCCTACCACCACCACCCTGCAACTCACCCTACCACCACCACCCTGCAACTCACCCTACCACCACCACCACCACTCTGCAATTCAGCCTACCACCACCACCCTGTAACTCACCCTACCACCACCACCACCCTGCAACTCACCCTACCACCACCACCACCCTGCAACTCACCCTACCACCACCACCACCACCCTTCAACCCATCCTACCACCATCACCACTACCCTGCTACCCACCCTACAACCACCACTACCCTGCTACCCACCCTACCACCACCACTACCGTGCAACCCACTCTACCACCACCACTACGGGGCAACCCACCCTACCACCACCACTACCATGAAACCCACCCTACCACAACCACTACCCTGTAACCAACCCACCACCACTACCCTGCTACCTACCCTACCACCACCACTACCCTGCTACATATGCTACCACCACAACTACCCTGCAACCCACCGTACCACCACCACTACCGTGCTACCCACCCTACCACTACCCTGCTACCCACCCAACCACCACCACTACTCTGCTACCCACCCTACCACAACCACCACCCTGCAACCTACCCTACCACAACCACCACCCTGCAGCCTACCCTACCACCACAACTACCCTGCAACCCACCCTACCACCATCACTACTGTGCTACCCACCCTACCACCACCACTACCCTGCAACCCACCCTACCACCACAACTATCCTGCAACCCACGCTACCACCGCATCTATCGTGCAACCCACGCTACAACCACTACCCTGCTACCTACCCTGCCACCTACCCTGCCACCACCACTACCCTGCTACATACCCTACCACCACAACTACCCTGCAACCCACCCTACCACCACCACGGACCCAGGTTCGAATCCCGGCTGGGGCAGGGAACAGTTTAAGGATTTGAATTTCATTAAATCAGGCTTTACTGATCTACCAGAAGACCCGCCGACATGTCGTAAAAATACCCCGCTAATACCAATACACCAGTCCTGTATGAGACAGCCCTAGCATGTATTCAATATGGACGGTGGGTGTTAGCGCCGAAGTGGTGACATGTAGAGGTGTATGGTATGTAGGAGGACTGCTGGGCCTTGAAAGCAGGCTGTGAAGCCTTTGCCCGGTGTCGGACACATAAAAAAAAAAAAAAAAAAAAAAAAACTACTGTACTGTGCTACCCACCCTACCACCACCACTACCCTGCTACCCACCCTACCACCACCACTACTGCCACCCACCCTACCACAACCACTACCCTGCAACCTACCCTACCACCACCACTATCCTGCAACCCACCCTACCACCACAATTACCCTGCAACCCACCCTACCACCACCACTACTCTGCTACCCACCCTACCACCACCACTACCCTGCAACCCACCCTACCACCACCACTACCCTGCAACCCACCCTACCACCACAACTATCCTGCAACCCATGCTACCACCACCACTACCCTGCAACACAACTTACCACCACCACCTTGCAACGCACCCTACAACCACCACTACCCTGCAACCCACCCTACCACCACAACTATCCTGCAACCCACCCTACCACCACCACTATCCTGCAACCCACTCTACCACCACCACTACCGTGCAACCCACCGTACCACCACCACTACCCTTTAACCAACCCTACCACCACCACTACCCTGCTACCCACCCTACCACCACCACTACTCTGCTACCTACTCTACCACCCCAACTTCCCTGCAACCCACACTACCACCACCACTACCGTGCTAACCACCATACCACAATCACCACCCTACCACCACCACTACTTTGCTACCCACCCTACCACCACCACTACTTTGCTACCCACCCTACCACCACCACTACTTTGCTACCCACCCTACCACCACCACTACCCTGCAACCCACCCTACCACCACGACCACCCTGATACCTACCCTACCACCACCACTATCCTGCAACCCACCCTACAACCACCACTACCCTGCAACCCACCCTACCACCATCACTATCCTGCAACCCACCCTACCACCACCACTATCCTGCAACCCACCCTACCACTACCACTATCCTGCAACCCACGCTACCACCACCACTACGCTACTACCCACCTTACCACCACAACTACCCTGCAACCCACTCGACCACCACTACCCTACTACCTACCCTACCACCACCACTATCCTGCAACTACCACCACCACTATCCTGCAACCCACCCTACCACCACAACTATCCTGCAACCCACATTACCACCACCACTACCCTGGAACCCACCCTACCACCACCACTACCTTGCAACGCACCCTACCACCACCACTACCCTGCAACCCACCCTACCATCACCCCTATCCTGCAACCCACCCTACCACCACCCCTATCCTGCAACCCACCCTACCATCACCCCTATCCTGCAACCCACCCTACCATCACCCCTATCCTGCAACCCACCCTACCACCACCACCACTATCCTGCAACCCACCTTGCCACCACCACTACCCTGTTACCCACCCTACCACCACCACTACCGTGCAACCCACTCTACCACCACCACTACCGTGCAACCCACCCTACCACCACCACTACCGTGCAACCCACCATACCACCACCACTACCCTTTAACCAACCCTACCACCACCACTACCCTGCTACCCACCCTACCACCACCACTACTCTGCTACCTACCTTACCACCCCAACTACCCTGCAACCCACCCTACAACCACCATACCACAATCACTACCCTGCTACCCACCCTACCACCACCACTACCCTGCTACCTACCCTACCACCATCACTACCCTGCTACCCACCCTACCACCACCACTACCCTGCAACCCACCCTACCACCACCACTACTCTGCTACCCATCCTACCACCACCACTACCCTGCAACCCACCCTACCACCACCACTACCCTGCAACCCATCCTACCACCACAACTATCCTGCAACCCATGCTACCACCACCACTACCCTGCTACCCACCCTACCACCACCTCTACTCTGCTACCCACCCTACCACTCCAACTTCCCTGCAACCCACACTACCACCACCACTACCGTGCTTACCACCATACCACAATCACTACCCTGCTACCCACCCTACCACCACCACTACCCTGCTACCTACCCTACCACTATCACTACCCTGCTACCCACCCTACCACCACCACTACTTTGCTACCCACCCTACCACCACCACTACTTTGCTACCCACCCTACCACCACCACTACCCTGCAACCCACCCTACCACCACGACCACCCTGATACCTACCCTACCACCACCACTATCCTGCAACCCACCCTACCATCACCACTATCCTGCAACCCACCCTACCACCACCACTATCCTGCAACCCACCCTACCACCACCACTATCCTGCAACCCACCCTACCACCACCACTATCCTGCAACCCACCCTACCACCACCACTATGCTGCTACCCACCTTACCACCACCACTACCCTGCAACCCACTCGACCACCACTACCCTACTACCTACCCTACCACCACCACTGTCCTACAACCCACCCTACCACCACCACTATCCTGCAACCCACCCTACCACCACCACTACCCTGCAACCCACTCGACCACCACTACCCTACTACCTACCCTACCACCACCACTATCCTGCAACCCACCCTGCCACCACCACTATCCTGCAACCCACCCTACCACCACCACTATCCTGCAACCCACCCTACCACCACCACTATCCTGCAACCCACCCTACCACCACAACTGTCATGGAACCCACATTACCACCATAACTATCATGCAACCCACATTACCACCACCACTACCCTGGAACCCACCCTACCACCACCACTACCTTGCAACACACCCTACAACCACCACTATCCTGCAGCCCACTGTACCACCACCACTATCCTGCAACCCACCCTACCACCACCACTATCCTGCAACCCACCCTACCACCACCACTATCCTTTAACCAACCCTACCACCACCACTACCCTGCTACCCACCCTACCACCACCACTACTCTGCTACCTACCTTACAACCCCAACTACCCTGCAACACTCCCTACAACCACCATACCACAATCACTACCCTGCTACTCACCCTACAACCACCACTACCCTGCTACCTACCCTACCACCATCACTACCCGCTACCTACCCTACCACCACCACTACCCTGCTACCCACCCTACCACCACCACTACTCTGCTACCCACCCTACCACTACCACTACTCTGCAACCTACCCTACCACCACCACTACCCTGCAACACTACCCTGCAACCCACCATACCACAATCACTACCCTACTACTCACCCTACCACCACCACTACCCTGCTACCTACCCTACCACCACTACCCTGCTACCCACCCTACCACCACCACTACTCTGCTACCCACCCTACCACTACCACTACTCTGCAACCTACCCTACCACCACCACTACCCTGCAACCCACCCTGCCACGACCACTACCCTGCAACCCACCCTACCACAACCACTACCCTGCAACCCACCCTACCACCACAGCTACCCTGCAACCTACCACCACCACTACTCTGCTACCCACCCTACCACCACCACTACCCTGCAACCCACCCTACCACCACAACTATCCTGCAACCCATGCTACCACCACCACTACCCTGCAACACACCCTACCACCACCACCTTGCAACGCACCCTACAACCACCACTACCCTGCAACCCACCCTACCACCACAACTATCCTGCAACCCACCCTATCACCACCACTATCCTGCAGCCCACTCTACCACCACCACTACCGTGCAACCCACCGTACCACCACCACTACCCTTTAACTAACCCTACCACCACCACTACCCTGCTACCCACCCTACCACCAGCACTACTCTGCTACCTACCCTACCACCCCAACTTCCCTGCAACCCACCCTACCACCACCACTGCCGTGCTAACCACCATACCACAAACACTACCCTGCTACCCACCCTACCACCACCACTACCCTGCTACCTACCCTTCCACCATCACTACCCTGCTACCCACCCTACCACCACCACTACTTTGCTACCCACCCTACCACCACCACTACACTGCAACCCACCCTACCACCACGACCACCCTGATACCTACCCTACCACCACCACTATCCTGCAACCCACCCTACCATCACCACTATCCTGCAACCCACCCTACCATCACCACTCTCCTGCAACCCACCCTACCACCACCACTATCCTGCAACCCACCCTACCACCACCACTACGCTGCTACCCACCTTAGTAACCACCACCACTACCCTGCAACCCACTCGACCACCACTACCCTACTACCTACCCTACACCACCACTATTCTGCAACCCACCCTACCACCACAACTATCCTGCAACCCACATTACCACCACCACTACCCTGGAACCCACCCTACCACCACCACTACCTTGCAATGCACCCTACCACCACCCCTACCCTGCAGCCCACCCTACCACCACCCCTACCCTGCAACCCACCCTACCACCAGCACTATCCTGCAACCCACCCTACCACCACCCCTACCCTGCAACCCACCCTACCACCACCACTATCCTGCAACCCACCCTACCACCACCACTATCCTGCAACCCACTCTACCACCACCACTACCGTGCAACCCACCCTACCACCACCACTACCGTGCAACCCACCATACCACCACCACTACCGTGCAACCCACCATACCACCACCACTACCGTGCAATCCACCATACCACCACCACTAACCTTTAACCAACCCTACCACCACTACTACCCTGCTACCCACCCTACCACCACCACTACTCTGCTACCTACCTTACCACCCCAACTATCCTGCAACCCACCCTACAACCACCATACCACAATAGCAACTCACCATACCACCACCACTACCCTTTAACCAACCCTACCACCACCACTACCCTGCTACCCACCCTACCACCACCACTACTCTGCTACCTACCTTACCACCCCAACTACCCTGCAACCCACCCTACAACCACCATACCACAATCAGTACCCTGCTACCCACCCTACCACCACCACTACCCTGCTACCTACCCTACCACCATCACTACCCTGCTACCTACCCTACCACCACCACTACCCTGCTACCTACCCTACCACCACCACTACCCTGCTACCTACCCTACCACCACCACTACCCTGCTACCTACCCTACCACCACCACTACCTTGCAATGCACCCTACCACCACCACTACCTTGCAATGCACCCTACCACCACCACTACCCTGCAACCCACCCTACCACCACCACTACCCTGCAACCCACCCTACCACCACCACTACCCTGCTACCCACCCTACCACCACCACTACCCTGCATCCCACCCTACCACCACCACTACCCTGCATCCCACTCTACCACCACCACTACCCTGCATCCCACCCTACCACCACCACCACCACCCTGCAATGCACCCCACCGCCACCACCCTGCAATGCACCCCACCGCCACCACCCTGCAATGCACCCCACCACCACCACCCTGCAACACACTCCACCACCACCACTCTGCAACACACTCCACCACCACCACCCTGCAACCCACCCTACCCTTCCCCCACCACCACTATCACCCTGCATCCTACCCTACCCACACCACCACAACTGTCCTGCAACCCGGCCTATGACCATCACAACCCTGGAAAGCACCCACCTTCGACCACCACACTGCAAGCCACCCTACCACCACCTCCACCAACTTGCAAGCCTCCCTACCACCACCTCCACCAACTTGCAAGCCACCCTACCACCACCACTGCCTTGCAAGCCACTCTACCACCACCTCCACCGCCCTGCAAGCCACCCTACCACCACCTCCACTGCCCTGCAAACCACCCTACCACCACCTCCACCACCCTGCAAGCCACCCTACCACCACCTCCACCACCCTGCAAGCCACCCTACCACCACCTCCACCACCCTGCAAGCCACCCTACCACCACCTCCATCACCCTGCAAGCCCCCCTACCACCTCCTCCATCACCCTGCAAGCCCCCCTACTACTACCTCCATCATCCTGCAAGCCCCCCTACCACCACCTCCACCACCCTGCAAGCCACCTTACCACCACCTCCGTCCTCCTGCAAGCCACCCTTCCACCACCTCCACCATCCTGCAAGCCACCCTACCACCACCTCCATCGCACTGTAAACTCACTCTACCACCACCTCCACCGCCCTGGAAACTCACTATACCACCACAACGATCACCGTGCAACCACCACCATTCTGCAACCCACCTTCCCACCACTACCACCCTACCACCTACCACCTACCACCACCACTATCACCCTGCCACCACTACCACCCTGCAACCCATCGTACCACCACCACCATCACTCTGCAACCCTCCCTACTGCCACTACCACCACCACCACCACCACCACCCTGCAACCCATCTAACCATGACCTCCATCACCCTGCAACCGACCCTACTACCACTACCATCACCACCACCATTACCACCACCACCACCACCACCACCACCACCACCATGACCACCCTACAACCCGTCCAGTCACGATCACTACCCTGCAACCCACCCTTCCATCACCATCACCACCTCCGTCACCATGTCCACCACTGCTACCCTGCATCCCACCTTACGATCACCGTCACCACCTTGCAACCCATCTTACCATCACCACCTCCACCACTGCCACCCTGCAACCCACGTTACCATCACTACCTCCACCACTGCCACCCTGCAAACCACGTTACCATCACTACCTCCACCACTGCCACCCTGCAACCCACTCTACAACCAACACCGCCACCCTACCACCACCACCAGTATTACCATGTTCCACCCTACCACCACCACCACCACCACCACCACCACCATCATCATCATCATCATCATCATCATCATCGTCATCCTGCAACCCACCCTACCAACACAACCACCTCAATCATCACCCTGCAACCCACCGTGTGACCACCACCACCACCCTGCAACCCACCCTACCACCATCACCACCACCCTGCAACCCACCCTACCACCATCACCACCACCCCACAACCCACTAGAACCACCACCACCACCACCCTGCAACTCACTAGAACCACCACCACCACCCTGCAGCCCACTAGAACCACCACCACCACCACCCTGCAACCCACTAGAACCACCACCACCCTGCAACCCACTAGAACCACCACCACCCTGCAACCCACTAGAACCACCACCACCCTGCAACCCACTAGAACCACCACCACCCTGCAACCCACTAGAACCATCACCACTCTGCAACCCACGAGAATTATCATCACCACCACCCTGCAACCCACTAGAACCACCACCACCCTGCATCCCACCCTGCCACCATCACCAACACCATCACCCTGCAACCCACTGTACAACCACGACCACCATTCCCCTGCATCCCACTCAACCACCACCACTACCCTGCAACCCACCCTACTACCTCCACCACCACCACCACTCTACAACCCACCCTACCACCAACCACCACCACCCTACTACCTTCACCCAACAACCCACCCTACCACCACAACCACCACCACCACCCACCCACCCACCCACCCACCCATTCAGTCATCACAACCACCACCACCCACCCACCCACTCAACCACCACTACCACCATCACCCTGCATCCTACCCTACCATACAACCACCCTGCTTTGCCCTACCCTGCCCTGACTTGCCTTGCCTTGCTTTACCCCCTGCCCTGTCCTGCACATACTGTCCATCAGACCATTTCCTTTGACATGCCTTATCCTCTATCCTACACTGACAACCTGCCCTGCCCCCTGTCCTACACTGACTTAACCTGTCCTGCCCCTGTCCTACACTGACTTAACCTGTCCTGCCCCTGTCCTACACTGACTTAACCTGTCCTGCCCCTGTCCTACACTGACTTAACCTGTCCTGCCCCCGATCCTACACTGACTTAACCTGCCCTGCCCCCTGTCCTACACTGATTTAACCCGTCCTGCCCCCGATCCTGCACTGACTTGACCTGCCCTTCAATTCGTGATCTGATTTGCTATCCTTGTCATGGCCTGTCATCCATCCCTGCCCTGCCATCCCCTTTCCCTGTTGTCATCATCTCCCTGACATGACCTGCCCTATCATCACTTCCCTGCCATGCATTCCATCCTCGGCCCTGCTTCCACCCTTATCCTGCCCTGACATGTCCTTACCTGGAATGGTATGCCATGTTGTGTCCACCCTGCCCTGCATCTTTACCCATTTCTACCTTGCCCTGCCCTTCCTTGCACCCCTGCCCTGCCTTACGTCCTTGCCCACCTCTGCCCTGCTTTCCTCTGAGAAAGGGGAGGAGGGGAAAGAATACTTCCCCATTATCCCTGCTTGTTGCAAGAGGCGACCAAAAACTGTCCTTTTGTCTCCAGTCTTTTTTTCCGTACTGTCTTCCTTTTCTGTTCTTCTCTCCAACTTCTACTCTTTCCTTTCCTTCCCTGCCCTTCTGCTTTGCTTTGCCCTGCACCCTTTCCCTACCCTCATTTCCATGCCTCCTCTGCACTTTCCCCTGTGGAAGGGGAGGAGGAGAAAGAATACTTCCCCATTATCTCTGCTTGTTGCAAGAGGCTACTAAAAGTTGTCTTTTTGTCTTCAGTCTTTTTTTCCTTACTGTCGTCCTCTTCTGTTCTTCTGTCCTACTTCTACTCTTTCCTTTCCTTCCCTGCCCTGCTCTGCTTTGCGTTACCCTGCACCGTTTCCCTACCCTCATTGTCGTGCCCTCCCCTACACCCTTGCTATGCCCTGCCATTTTTCTTCTGTCTCTATCCTGCCTGGCAGGCCATTCCAGCCCTGCCCTTGATCTGCTGTGCTCTGGAACTGGCCCTGCTCTCTTTACTCCCATGCCTTGGCCCTTGTGTAATTTGACATGTTATTTTATATATTTCTTTAATTATAATAATGTCTAAATTAGCTTCTGTAATTATCAGACCACAAGCAGAATTGTAGACGGTAGGTGGTGACGACTATCATCTACCTACGAAGTAGTGCTGCCTACTTCTTCCTTCACTTTTATTGCTCATTTAGTGTCTAACTTCCTTTCTTCCAATTTCTCCCATCTTTCCAGTCACTTTTATTACTCTTCTATCCTTTTCAGGTGGCTTGACGTTGAGTGACAAGCCTAATGGTTTCCTGTAAGCGAGGAATCTATTTACATCGCTGGGTGGTAATGATATAACCAACCCACACGTTCCGTGTCAACAAGTGGGTTGGCAGAGGGTTAGTGTCCCTCCCTGTAAAACCACTAACTCAGAGATAAACAGCCACCTCTTACAGGATTATGGTGTTTGGCTGTAGTTAGGTAGACTTAATATTATGTTCAGGCTTGGCTTTTATGTGTCCATAAATCCTGTTTCATCTTTTCTAAGTGCTAATATTTTTACAATTCCCTAAATGCTGTCGTTCAGAATGTCGGTATTTTTCGATTTGAGAAAGTTGCAATTCTTATTTTCTATTATGTGCTGAGATGTTTTCTCAAAGTGAGTGTCGAGTCATCCTCTCTTAATGTCATAATTATACTAAGTCCAAAATTTGTATGTTAAAATCATTTTAAAAGTCCTAAATTTGAATGTGAAAAAGTCCTGAAGTTCCATATCATCCTCCCTCAATGTCTGTCCACAGTTGGCTTTTCTGTATAATGTGTAGTATGAAATGATTTCTTCGTACCATTTTTATTTTGTATTGGTATTTCTTTTTGCTCTAAGGTTTTCAAAGTCCACATTTAAATACACATATTGTAACTAATGTACCAAAAGGGGATATAACAAAAGACAGTGTAGAAGACATTGGGTTTATTTTGGCAGCAAATGCACACACAGGTAGAGTCGGAAATTAAACTATCTCAATAAATAGTTCAGAAAAATATGAACTCGAAACCATGCTGTGCCAGTTCATATTTTTGTGGTCAGGGCTCTTATTCCTGTGCCCTTCCACAAAATACTTCCAAGGATGTGCCCTGCTCATCTCATTCCATACCATCACTAATATTGCTCTGCCCAGCAGAACTGGAGCAGAGCTATACAAGAGTGGAAATGGCATATAACAAGGGATGAGCAGGGCTTTATTTACATGCATTGTTAATCATCCTCAGTGCAGCCAGGCAGTCTGTGTTTGGATCAAATCATGTTAAATATCAATATTTTCTTACACCAGTTTCAACAGCAATACTCTCATCAAAAAACAAACAAACAAAAAAGATATGGCATACATCACTGGATGGGTTGGACAGATTAACCCCTTCAGAACGATGACGTCTGTTTTACTTCTGTTCGTGCCACACGATGTTATATGGCTCTTATTCCTGCTGAAACCAGATTTTGTTCAGCTTAAGGGGCGATGTAAAGTAGCCTTCAGTATGTAATATCCCTCCTAAGCTGAGTAAAATCGTCTGGTGACGGCAACAATAAATCTTGTTAAACTCTGGGAGTGGCAACAATAAACTTAGAAAAGATATCACGGTGCTGAAGGGGTTAAAAGATACTGCATTAACTGTGATGACTGTTAAACATCCATTAACAAAATCACATTCAACAAGGCAAAAAAATTTTATACTTTTCACCGCAACTTAGCTCAATTTTTCATTCTTATCCAGTGATTTCACATTACTTGAGGCATAGAAAGACAATGCTATGGCACAAAATAATTTTCATAGCAGCATCATGTTTTAAGAATCTAAATGTTACAACTCAATTTAAATTGGAAAGATAAAAATTTTTAGGCCAAGTTTACATTCAGAGTAAAATTTCATAGCAACCAAATAAATCTCAAAATATGATACTCATGATCATATTACTGTAACTGGAAATGAGAAGGTGTGGACAAGCACCCAAGTCTAACTTTTGGAGCAAAATACAACAGAATGACATAACTTCTGACTAGACTCAGATGTGGAATGCCAGCATTAACAGACTGTCCTTAAAAAAAAAAAAAACTTCACTCCAGCTATCACAAACAACGTTAACTGTTACATAATATGTAAAATGTCACTTGTTACATACTATGTAACAAGTGACATTTTTTGGCTTTAAGAGTTGTTCCCTTGAAAAACCTTGGAAAACAAGACAAGGTTAGCTTATGCTGTAAGGGCACGTCCACATGTGTACTCGAACATATGTTGGCAACACAGCTAGCAACAAGTTTGGGTACATGTTTGCAACAGTATTTGGACAGATGTATACAAACATGTTTCAATGCAGCTTCGAACACTGGCAGCAGAGGTGAAGGGATAAGTGTGTCCTTACCTGGCAGCTGAGACTTCATCATGATGCTGCCAACAAGATCTGGACACTGCTGTTCCCAACATGTTTGCATCTTGTTCATTACTGTGTTGCTTACATGTTGCCAGCACTTGTTTGAGCACATGTGTGGATGCAGCCTTATAAACATCCTCCTACAGTTTACATCACTTATTAATTTCCTGATCATATAATAAACTGGGACACAGTTGAGGCGGGTTGAAATTTAAATGTATTACTCGTGGTCTGGTGCAAGTAGGCAACGAATTATAAAAAAATATAGAAAATCACTTGAAGTTCTCTGTAAGCTGTTCCTGGCCTACCACGCCATTTCATACTAATACAATTGATCTTTATGTAAAACATGATAGATGACCAAAATAGCGGCTAATTTTAAAGATATCCCAAAAAGGGGAAATAAAAACCATAAAAGACTCGTGATGTCTGGACACCAGTTGAAAGACAAGGTTGTTGTCAGATGGAATAAAAATGGCACACTGAATCACTTTGTGCCACTGTGACCAAAATGTTAGGATTCAAATCATTTTTGTTTGTTTGTGCACTGGGTGCATGGATTTTTCTTGTCTTGGGTTATGCATTTTGTATTTTGATTATTAAGATTTCCAAAAATACTTCACCAGTCAGCAAAGCAACAGACAAGATTGTAAAAAGGCAAGATTAATTTTACTACTTCCAAAATCTAAGAAATTCTACAACTGCCTTGTCAAAATTAAGCTTATTTTCTCACTGTAAAAATCTTGAAGGCTAAAAATATTGTACTTCACCGGATGAAATATTATCCAAACACTTTAATAAAAAGCTGAATCACTTACTAGAATATGCAAAATATTTTATAGTCAGAACATCATCATATATATATATATATATATATATATATATATATATATATATATATAAGTAATGGATGTGGGATCATGAGGGCTGTAATATAATAAAATCTACATGAGTGAAGAACTGCTGAAAAATGAAAGGGTCTGACTGACTGAATGGGCTGCTCCAAGAGATGCTCTCACATCCACAAATGCAATGACAGTGCATATACAGGTGTCCTCATTAAGTCACAGGTATGGCCTAAATATATATAGCACTCCTAACATACAACTCTGAATGAAAATTTTGTACCCTGCTAAATAAGCTTTATAGGTACAGCCTTTTCATCTCACAGAAGTGGGAAAGAAAGTGGTAGCACTGTTAGATGATCCTTAGTTATGACTTACCGGTATGAATAATTCTCCTTGATTACTTCATTTCATTTTGTTATATTTATAAAGGTTCCAATATGCTTTCATGTGTCTGCCTTGGTCACCTAATGGCAGCTCTCCATGCTGCTCGATCACTGGCAGCCTCCCTATTCAGTCCCTAACCTGACATCACACACTGACTTCATTTTTTTTTCTTTTTTTTTTTTTTTGCCTCTCACAACTCCACCCTCAATATTTACACCTCCCAAACACCACACCCAACTGTCAACTACCATCCTCTCCACATTACCAAACCATCTCAGTTTACCCCTTCTCATCACAACTCTTATACATTCAAGTCCCATCCTTCCTCTCAACTCTTCAATTACAATCCTAACACTCCCCCATGCCTGTCATTCATGGATGCACTAAACACAAATCTAATCATCATCATCTCTGTACAGCTGAGTATATGAATATCCTCTTCCTTTACGGCCCAAATCTCACTACCGTACAACATTATACACTTCTAACACATGTATACAAAGATCTCTTAGCATTAAGGGAGAGCCCTCTCAATGTCATGAGAGGCAAAAGCTACCTGAACTTCCTCCAGCCACTCCTTACCCTAGCCACAGAGCTAGCCAGCACATAGCATGTCCCCCAAATAACAAAACTCTTCCACAAACTCAAGAGACTCAACAGCAAGATCAATCCTCTCATACATGACAATCTCTTCAAGCTCTCCCTGACACACTCCAAATAAACAGCATTACCTCGCAGTCAACCTCTAATACCACTACATCTCTTATGCAACCACTTATCACAAATACTGCACAAGATGGATTTACTTCCCATATCCTTGTGGCAAACCAAACATGGCCACATTTCCTTTGCACCAGCCATAAATATCATCACTTTATCCTCCAATCTGACTGCAGTCAACAGGGACAAAAGGGAATAGGGACCTGTCTGAACTGCACACATGCCAAAAAAAAAAAAAAAATTACAGGCATAGGAGAGGGTTGCTTTCATGAGCACCCTTGCTTACTATTCTCTCATGTGGTAGGTGGTGGTGAACATCATCCATTTACTTAATGTAGTATTGCCTACTTCTTTCACCCCTACCATTCTGTTTGTTTGCCTTCCTCTCTTCCTATTTCTCACTTTCCTTCCTGTCACTTTTTCCTTCCACTTCGGGTGGTTCCACACCAAATGCCAAGCCCAGTGTCCTCCTGCAATCCAGGAAACTATTTACAACGCTGGATGGTAACCATATTACCAGATAATGGGGTTGTATGGAACCTGCTATGGAGCTCTGTTAACTGGGTGGTGATATGCAAATGCAGCATCCACCCAGGAACCAAACCTCCACACTTTTCCCCATGCCTCGCTGTTGCAGGGCACTGTCAGCCACAATGGGATATTGATTCACTGACTAGGGGGGGGGGGCTGCAGGGGCTGTTGCCTGCAGTTGACGAGTCTGCTTGGCCAGACAGACTGGGGTTCCAACAACATATCCCTCAATTCACAATCCCATTAAACAAAACGTTCCTCAATAGCCTCCATATCCCCCCAAAGGGTAATGGTGGACTACAGGTCTCCCTGGTTACTAGTCACGCTAACCCACTTTATAGGCACTGGAGGGGGTTAACTTCATGAATCTCCTTCGGTGCCAGTCATATACTTAATTATCCTCCCAAAGGATAACGGTGGACTACAGGTAAGGGGCAAATTCAGCTTGAACATGTTCATGTTTAGAGCAGCCTGAGGACAACATAATTCAGCAGTTACTCATTTCTAGCATATAATCGAGCCTAAGGACAAAATAAGTAAACTTCTTGATATATATATATATATATATATATATATATATATATATATATATAAAAGGACTTTCTGTATATACAACTATAGTTTTCTCACTAATGTTCCATTGCACTTTTTCGTGACTAGCACACACGAGGACTTACTGTATATATAACTACAGTTCTTCACCTTAACTTAGCAAAGATTTATCCTTTGGCAGCTTAATTCCCTTAGGTCAGTAGCAAAAAAGGGAGTAACAGCTCTGCATCCTTTCCACAGCACTTCTTTGAGACTACTGTGGTATCACTAATTTTAATCTACTGTCATAACTAAACACTTTAAGATTCAAAGATGGTATTATAGGCCAAAAAAAAAAAAAAAAAAAAAAAAAATGCAGTTTTAACACATTACCATTCTTCTTGGAATGTTAGGCATTTTCCTTCACACAGTTGGGTTGATCTTGCTATCTTGACAACATCTTCAAACGTTTTTTTTATGTCAACTCGCCTCCTGCAAATATAGAAAAAAATTTTACACTGACTTGTTTTAATCTGATGGATCTAAACCACTCCCAAAATTTAAACACAAAGCTGTGGTTTATGTGGCACCAGGTACCTAAACCCACTGGGGCACCTAAACCTACTGGATCACCATGCACCCAAACCCAATGAACCACCAGGCACCCAAACCCACTGGACCACCAGACACCCAAACCCACTGGACCACCAGGCACCCAAACCCACTGGACCACCAGACACCCAAACACACTAAACCACCAGGCACTCAAACCCACTGGACCACCAGGCACCCAAACTCACTGGACCACTGGGCACCCAACCCAATGGACCACCGGGCACCCAAACCCACTAAACCACCAGACACCCAAACCCACTGGACCACCAGACACCCAAACCCACTGGACCACCAGGCACCCAAACTCACTGGACCACTGGGCACCCAACCCAATGGACCACCAGGCACCCAAATCCACTGAACCACCAGGCACCCAAACCCACTGGACCACCGGGCACCCAAACCCACTGGACCACCAGGCACCCAAACCCACTAAACCACCAGGCACCCAAACCCACTAAACCACCAGGCACCCAAACCCACTAAACCACCAGGCACCCAAACCCACTAAACCACCAGGCACCCAAACACACTAAACCACCAGGCACCCAAACACACTAAACCACCAGGCACCCAAACACACTAAACCACCAGGCACCCAAACACATCAGGCATCCAAACATACTAAACCACCAGGCACCCAAACACACTGAACCACCAGGCACCCAAACCCACTAAACTACTAGGCACTCAAACCCACTAACCTAATCAAAATACACACTAACACACCTAACATTCAAGTATCTGCCAACTAAACCATCTAAACACAAGATCAGAAGCTTAAATTCTGCATCTAAAACCCTAACATTCTGAAGCACATCTAGCTGGACCATCTTAGCCCACTAGACCACCAGGCATCTACGCTAAATAATAGACAGTAGCAAACACACTCACCTAAAAAATTCCAAGCATTAGACAATGGGATCACCTTAACCTACTAGATCACCCGACATCCAAACACACCAGTTAAAACAGACATTAATATACTCCAAACATCCAGAAGTGTAAAATACAGTACCTGAAAGACCTAGCATTCCAAACACATCCACCTAAAGTAACTTCGCCCACTAGACCAGCAGGCATCTACACAATATACAGCAGCTAAGACAAACAACTGAAAACCACATCCAAGTAGAGTTCCTTTTCCTATTAACAGCCAAACATGTTAATCCTTGAGACTGTTTTCACAAACTGCCTTCACATCACGTCATCAGACTTTCTCCAACTCACAGCACCTTCTCTCATTATATCTCTCCACATAATCCCTCCATCTAATCCTGTCTTCAGTCTCCCCACTTCGTCCTGTCTCCTCAATCCCATCGACTCATCCCGTCTCAATCCTCCCACCTCATCCCGTCTCCTCAATCCCCCCCACCTCATCCCGTCTTTCCAATCCCACCACCTCATCCCGTCTTTCCAATCCCACCACCTCATCCTGTCTCCTCAATCCCCCCACCTCATCCCGTCTCCTCAATCCCACCACCTCATCCTGTCTCCTCAATCCCCCCACCTCATCCAGTTCATTCGATCCCTCAACTTCATCCCGTCTCTTCAATCCCTTCCACTTCACTCTCCTAGTCCATCTCAACTTCCATCACTTTCACAATTTTCAACAACTGTATTGGTATAGACTGTCATCGCATTTAGGAGTGGGAAGGGATGATGATGATGGCCAAATTACAGGTGGGTCTTATAAATTAGGTTTGTCATTTTTTTTTTTTTTTTTTTACTGAAGGCAAAAACTAAAAACACTACTGATACTAGCAATCTATCTACTGCCAGACCCCTTAATCTCGCAAGGGGTGGCCACAAACAAATGGCCTCCATGTTGCCCTGTCCCTCGCCATTTCGCTGTCCTTCCGCCAGCTTACACCACCCTCTGTCACATACCTCTCTATTCCATCCCTCCATCTCACCCTCAGCCTGCCCCTTCCTCACCCCCCTCAACCTCACTCATACACTCCTCGTTAGTCTCTCTATACTCCTCATACACATTTTAGATAATCCACCATACTCCCTGTGTGCTTCATCTATCTGCCTATCTATCTATCTATCTATCTATTGCTTTGTAGATTTCGAGATGTTTAAACTAAAATAATAAACTGAAAAAAAAAGTACCGGTAATCCTAGAGATAGTATTTTAAAGTTAGGAATACCCAGTACATGAAAAAGTGGTATAAAAAAAAAGAAGATCCATTCACTGAAAGATGCCTGGACACTGCGTTTACCACTGGCAGAAGGAAAATATTTTTCACAGTAGCTGGTACAAGTAAACAGTCAGTCACTGGTAAAAAGAAACAGTCATAGGTGGAAGGAAAGTCAGTCACAGTCATCTATCTATATACCTAGGCTGCTTCCCCCAAGGAAAGGGAGGTAGCCGACACAGGACGACACACTCTCCATTTACTCATCCATTTAAACACATTCATTCACATCTTAGCCCCAAAGGGGAGAACGGACAGATCCTCACCGCACCACACCGCACAAGGGTCAACTGCGCAATGCAATCAGTGACATCCGCAGCAGGGCCCGACAGCAGAGCTGGTTTACCCCTGCCACATCATAACATACCCATCCCCTTACCCGCACCTGACCTGACTAGCTGATCAGACCAAATGCGGGAGAATATCCCCTCAGGGCTGCGTCATCACTTATTTATTCACAATTTCTCTCCATTTATTTCTGTCATGCACAGCCACTCTTCCTTGCTCGACAGACATCCCTCTCGCATCCAGCGCTCTCTTCACACTATCCATCCATCCTATTCGTGGTCTTCCTCTCAGCTTTACACCTCTCACATCAGATCTAGTTATCTTTTTCACCAATCGCTCATTATCCATTCTCTCCATATGCCCAAACCATCGCAACACCCTCTGCTCAACTCTACCAGCCATCTCCTGAACAACTCCAGTTCTCCTTCGCACTTCATCATTTCGCACCCGATCCATACGCGTCACTCCACACATACTCCTCAGACACCTCATCTCCATTACATTCAAACTTTTCCTCTCTGCTACACCCATATTCCATGTTTCAGCCCCATATAATGCAGTCGGTACCACAACACCCTCATACAGCCTTCTCTTTACATCTATTCTAAGTGAACGACATTTAAACACTTTTTTCATTCCTCCCAGCACCTTTCCTACTTCATTTATCCTAAACTTCACTTCTGGATCTATTCTTCCATCCACAGCAACATGTGACCCTAGTAATTTAAAACAATCTACCTCAAGCAACTCACCATTCAAAACTATATTTATCCCCCGTACCATCTATCAACCTCGTACACTTCATCACTTTACTCTTATTCTCATTTACTTTCAAATTCCTCCTTTCACACACCCTTCCAAACTCCTCTACCAACTGTCTCAATCTCTCCTCTGAATCAGTCACCAGTGCAGTATCATCTGCAAACAGCAGCTGCTTCAGATTCCAATCTCCACCATCAACATTTACCAGACTCAGACCACCTAAAACTCTTGCATTCACCTCCCTTACAACACCATCCATGTAAATATTAAACAACCAAGGTGACATCACACATCCCTGTCGCAGCCCCACTCTCACGGGAAACCAATCACTCACAGCATTTCCCACTCTTACACATGCTCTACTATTTACATAAAAACTTTTCACCCCTTTTAGTAACCTACCATCAAGTCCATACAATCTTAAAACAGTCCACAAAGCCTCCCTATCAATTCTATCATACGCTTTCTCTAAATCCATAAATGCCCAAAACACATCCTTGCCTTTCGCTAAATACTTTTCACACACTTGTCTCACAGTAAACACCTGATCAACGCATCCCCTCCCTCTCCTAAAGCCACACTGCTCATCACTAATCACTCCCTCTGTACCCTCTCTAACTCTCATAATTAACACTCTACCATACACCTTACCTACAACACTCAACAGACTTATACCCCTAAAGCTAGTACATTCATACTTATCACCCTTGCCTTTATACAACGGGACCACACAAGCACTTGCCCAGTCAATTGGCACCATACCTTTCTCAAAGCACACATTCAACAATCTTACTAACCAGTCAACAATAGTCACTCCACCACCCTTCAGGCATTCCACAGCACACCCATCCATACCTGCAGCTTTCCCTGTTTTCATCTCCTTTACTGCCTTCTCCACTTCCTCCTTCGTGATCAAAGAATCATTCAACTCTCCCAACACATTTATTCCTTGCACCCTTCCATCCGCCACAATCTCAGCCACCCTTTCCTCCTCTACATTTAATAATCTTTCAAAATACTCTGCCCATCTCTTCCTTACTGCATCCATCTCAATTAACATCCTTCCATCCTCTGCTTTTACTCGTTCTTCCTTCCCAGACTTTCCCTTTCGCACCCTTTTCACCTCCTTCCAAAACATTTTCTTATTCTGTTGAAAATTCTCTGTCAGCCGCCTACCCCACCTCTCATCTGCTGTCACTTTAGCATCACGCACAGCCCTTCTCGCTCTATTCCTCTTTTCCTTATACCTTTCATATGACATCTCATCCTTCCTCTGCAGCCACACTTCATATGCACGTCTCTTCTCGGCCACAGCCATACTTACTTCCTCGCACCACCATTCACTTCCTTTTCTTACACCACCACCCACACGTCTCACACCACACACCTCTTCTGCATGCCCCACCACAGCACTCTTAAACAACTGCCATTCCTCCTCCACGCTGCCATTTTCCCGATCTTTCACTGCGCTCCACTCATCTTTCAATTTCTCCTGATACTCTATCTTTTTCTCTCTTTTATCCAACTGACTCACTTTCAAAACCTCCCTGCCACACCTAACCCTCCTAGCTCTCACCCATCTCTTACCTACTCTTAACTTTCCCTCCACCAGGTAGTGGTCAGACATACCTCCACCCTCCCCTCTTAGAACTCTCACATCCAACAATCTTCCTATTACATTCCTAGACACAGTCATAGGCAGAAGAAAAGTCATAAGGAAACAGTAAGTCACAGGCAGAGGAAAAGGCAGTCAATCATAGGCAGAGGGAAGGTCAGTCAGTCACAGGCAGAGGGAATGTCGGTCACATTCACAGGCAGAGGGAAAGTCAGTCACAGTCACAGGCAGAGGCAAAGTCAGTCAGTCACTGGCAAAGGGAAAGTCAGTCACAGTCACAGGCAGAGGGAAGGTCAGTCAGTCACAGGCAGAGGGAAAGTCAGTCAGTCACAGGCAGAGGGAAAGTCAGTCACAGTCACAGGCAGAGGGAAAGTCAGTCAGTCAGTCACAGGCAGAGGTGGAAGGAAAGTCAATCACAGACATAGGCTGAGGGAAAGTCACAGGCAGAGTGAAAGTCACAGTCACAGGCAGAGGGAAGGCCACAGTCACAGGCCGAGTGAAAGTCACAATCACAGGCAGTGGGATGGTAACACTCACTGGCAGTGGGAAAGTCAGTTACAGGCAGGGTGAAAGTCAGTGTCACAGGCAGAGCAAAAATTACAGTCACAGGCAGGGTGAAAGTCACAGTAACAGGCAGAGTAAAAGTCACAGTCACAGGCAGAGTAAAAGTCACAGTCACAGGCAGAGTGAAAGTCACAGTCACAAGCAGAGGGAAAGTCACAGACACTGGCAGTGGGAAAGTCAGTCACAGGCAGAGGGAAAGTCACAGTCACATGCAGAGGGAAGGTCACAGTCACAGGCAGAGGTAAGGTCACAGTCACAGGCAGAGGTAAGGTCACAGTCACAGGGGGAAAGTCACAGTCACAGGCAGAGGGAAAGTCGCAGTCACAGGCAGAGGGAAGGCCACAGACACAGGCAGAGGGAAGATCACAGTCAAAGGCAGAGGGAAGGTCACAGTCAAAGGCAGAGGGAAGGTCACAGTCACACAGAGGGAAAGTCAGTCATAGGCAGGGGGGAAGGTCACAGTCACAGGCAGAATTTTTTTTTAATGGACCTACTTAATGAGCTGAAGACCCCATGTGTTGGGCCTGATATGATAAAGCTGCTTAATGCCTGATTATAGAAACATTCCTTTATATCCCTATCCCCTGGAAGGAGGATGGTAATCTGCAGTAGAAGGGCATAAATTTATGCCTGCAATCCACCTAGTTCAGATTTCAAATGTGCCTTAAGATAACTTCAAACCGAGATATACATTAATTCTTTAACTCCCCTAGCGCCTCTTCCTTAGTGATTTATTTTTTGTTTTATTCTTACCATCACCAGGTAATTTTACAACCACAGATTTATTGATCTGATAGGATTCATGAAGAATTTATCTCCAGTTAAAAATGTTTAAGATGAATATAATCTGGAAATACTGTATAGTATATAAAGGCTCCAACATGCTTCCATACATTGGCCTTGGTAACCTAATGGCGGTTCTCTACGCTGTTCAATTTCTGGCAGCCACGCAAATCAGTCCTTTATCCATAAGGCCACACGCTAAGACCTCGTCCCAGGTCTTTTTCGGTCTGCCTCTCGCAACTCTACCCACAGTGTTCACACTTCTCACCTTTTTTCTTTTTTGTGTCCAACACTGGGCAAAGGCTTCAGGGCCTATTTCTCGGGGGCAGTGGCCTATCCCAATGCCCAGCAGTCTTACTACACCTCCAAATGTCACCAGTGCACCCAACTGTCCACGAAGAATAAAATCAAGTTATCTGAATGAAGACATTTAAAGTACCAATGGAACTTCACAAATTGCACAAAAGACAATGCTTTACTATCAACACTAATTTCATTTTCAAATACTGGGGTCTCCAACTGACTTTGGTTTAACCCAGTGAATAAGTTGCTGAGGAAGTGGTGTTAGGGAGCTTCCTGTCACTTGTTTTAATTCATTCCTGCCAACCCCCAATGATTTTAGCCAGCTAGGGAGAAATTTTATCGTAGTGAAGGGGTAATAAAAAAAATATCTCTAACCACGTGTTCCAAATCTCTAAAGCTTATTAAAACTACAGTATACAGAAAAGTTAAGAATGAAACACACACAGGGTTGAAGGGGTGAAAACGATATTTTCCAGAGATATGGTTGTTAGCCTTATCATTTAACTACTACACACCAACTGTAGATGCTTCCATTTAGTCATTTAGCAATTTTTTTTTCAGCAATACTCATGCAACTAAATATTTACTTATTTAACTATAGGCTTTAGTGCATTCTAAGTTTCCAATATCTATCGAGGCAAGTTTTGCAACCAACTGACAATTACCAAAAGCTAGTACTGTGGCGCAAAAGAAAGAAAAAAAAAAAAGTTGATGTATAGTACACTCCACAAGGCCCATCAATGGTTATTTCAACAGACCGGCTGAACCACATTTAAGAGTACTCACCGTTTCAGTATCCAGCTGAGTTGCTTCCCTATATCAAAGGAGATGGTGGTGGTGGTGGTGGTGTTGCCTCCTTTATCAAGCTGCCTCTCCCCTCCAACTGCCCTAAAGCACAAATATGATTTAGATGCTTAAAACTCAATAACCCTTTTAACTACAACCTCAACACTAGTTAACCCACAACTGAGTTAAGGGCTCTAGTAAACAGGTCTCACTGAAAATTATTCACACAAAATATGCATAGTAACCAATGCATCTATTCTTATGCAGTATAATGCTATTTCCTTATTCAAGTTATCCAACGCAAAAAGTAAATTATTTGGTGAATCTTAATTTTTCTTCATCCTGAATTTTTCCACCCAATGATGGGGTTAGGCAGGGTGCAAAAGACAAGGATAGAAAAAAACACAATAGTGGATGTACTTAAATTTATACCTCAACCTCTTTACCCACCTAAGGGCTCAGAAAAAAACTAATCAAAATTTCCTTCATCCGCTTATTCATAAAGGCTCCAAGATGCTTGCATACATCGACCTTTATCACCTAACGGTAGCTCTCCATCCAACTTGATTTTCCTTCATCTGCTTATTTATAAAGGCTCCAAGACGCTTGCATACATCGGCCTTTATCACCTAACGGCAGCTCTCCGTGCTGCTTGATCTCTTGCACCTTTTCTATTCAGTCCATTATCCCTGAAGTAACAAAATGACTTCATCCCAGATCTTTTTCAGTCTCTCTCTCAACTCTACCCTCAACATTCACACCTCTCACTCTCCACACTGTTATTTTCCTTTCTCTTCACATGCACAGTGAATCTACCTGTCTATCTATTGCCAGATGCCTCAATCCCGTATGGGGTGGCCACAAACAAAACACCTCCATGTCGCCATGTCCAACGCTATTTCACTGCCCTGCTCCCAGCTCACACCCCCTCTCTCATATACCTCTCCATTCCCTCCCTCCTCTCCACATGGCCACACCACCTCATATCTTTCTCATAACGCTTTCTATCACACCCACATCCACACCACCACGCTCCTGCACTTTCTCATTTGTCAGTGTGTCTCTCCACGTAACTCCAAATGCTCCCCTCAAATAACTCATTTCCACTGCTCTCACTCTTGACTTGTGTCCTTCCAACAAGGTCCAAGCTTCACTTCCATTCATTAGGGTTGGTATCACAACACTGTCATGCAGTGACTTGTTTTACTTCCATTCTCACTTCCCTGTTCCTTATCACTGCTTTCAAAGAACCATCAACCTTCCTTCCCTGTTGTACCCTTTCAAGCACTTCACTCTATATATTTCCATCCTTACTCATCACACTACCAAAGGTAAAAGTCCGGTAATCCAAATCACAGGGGACCGAGGGTCTTTCGGACTATTGGGAGGGCCTTTTAAAACATTAGAAATATTTACATGATCATTAACCCCTACACCGCGGGCTTGTTTACCAATGACTTGCGTGTGCCGCGGGGTTATTTGGGCTCCGACAGACTCTCAAACAATATTTGCCAAAAATCAGTTATTAGTCCTAGAATAATAAAATTACATATGCTTATGGCACATACCTTCAGCTTTCTCCTGGAATGATTGTTGAGCCTTCGTCGGTTACCGTAGGACTTGTGGAGACCTCTGAAGTAGGGTAACGAAGTCTCCACTTTACACTTCCCGACAACCCGTAATATGATTACCACAGCCAGATACAAACACTATAAACACTATTCTACAATTTTCAAGTAGTTTGGGATCCATACTAAAAAAAAAAAAAACACTGTGAAAGCAATGGAAATTACAAGCGCATCTGATCGTCGCACTGGCACTAGTTCGCTTTTGTTACTCTGTCATTTATTATTCATAAAACCCCTCACACTTTATATTTCTATTACTATATAACACTTATATATATCTACAGTCTTTATCCATAAGTTTCCTTCAGTAGTATTTGTTTATTGTCACTGTAGGGATTCAATTTCTTTCAGTAAAATACGTAGCATTCACTTTCTCGTCCTGTATACTGGCATTGAGAGTGAATGTCACTTTCATCTTCACTCTCATAACTCATAGCATTCAGACATGCTAGAGTGAAACTTTCACTTTCATTACTCCTAGGGTATATACTCGTATTCTTATAATACTACTCATTTACATTTCTATTTACGTTCCCTATTTTATTTACGTTATTTACATTTCTATTTTATTTACACTGTGTTGTGCACTGTCACTTGAAATAACTTATAAAACTATTTTCCATTGTTCACGTATATTTACATTCATTACTTTCACTTGCTGTTTACACATTATTTACAATTCCACTTGCACTGTTTTACTCAATAGAAAGATCGTAGTCACTCTTTTATCAATTGTCAGCCCTTTACCTCTTTCCACACGAGGTTTAGTAGTGTGTAAAGGTCACAGAGCCATTTGCATGGGGGTGAAAAAAGGCCTTGAAGTCAGCAAGAAGAAACATACGTCCCCTCACTTCGGAAGATGAGAGTAAACTGATAACGCAGGGCCAGCCTGGAGGCCTGTTTAGGGGTTATTCAGAGTTACCAATATTGGTTCTTGAAACAGCTAAGTCTAGCACTGATATGATTGGCAGGAAATCTAGACAATACATTATAAATTTGGTAGTTCAAGGTGAATGTAAATATCACTTAGGCTTCTCCCTTCCCTCCTTACATGTATATTTATTACGAAAATAGATTAGAGGCCTACTTAGGAGATATATAATCAGAGCTACCAATGTTAAATCTTGAAACAGCTTTGTGTAGCACTGATATGACTGGCAGGAAATCTAGACAATACATTATAAATTAGGTAGTTCCAGGTGAATGTAAATATCACTTAGGCTTCTCCCTTCCCTCCTTACATGTATATTTATTACGAAAATAGATTATACGGCATATTTCAAGGGAAAAAAACAGCGAAAATTAGCGAACGAGTGCACGTGAGGTGTTGTCAGGTGATAATTAGCCAATTCCAGGTGTATGGCACTCTCACTTACCTTATTTCTTTCTTGTATATATTATTTGGTATAAGAATACGACATAGGGCTTATTTCAATGGATGAAATCAGTGAAAAATTCCAGGGAAGATTTACTTAGCGTAGCATGGCCGGGCAGGCGAGAGGATAGGGTAATGGAGGGGGTCGGGCGGCGAGTCAAGAACGGGGAGAAATGGCTAAATTGTCAACAATGGATGGGAGTACAGATGAGATTAGGAGTGCTGACTAGTGTTGGACATTGGCAGTACTGATAGATGATACAAGCCCCCACTTGGAAGCCCGGGTGAATTCAAAATAACACAGAATCACAAACGCGACGCTCCGCAGTTTGATCCCTTCCTCCCAAGCGTCACTAAAGTGACGCCCCTTGATAAGGGGTTAAATAAACACTTAAAATGATACGGGTTATTGTTTTACTCACCAGAATACATATAAGTGTAGATGAATAGTTGCAGGCAGGTACATCCAAGTTGAAGGGCAAGTCCAGACCAGATAAATCCTTAGATAAAGCCAATAAAAATTCGAAAAATTTTGCATTCACAAATTCGGAGTATTGGGATTTTCGGATTATTGGTGACCGGATTACAGGGCTTTTACTGTACTTAAATGCACTCACATTTTCCATTTCCTCCTCATCCAGCCTCACTGTACATTCAGTGGCTTCATTTCTCTCAAAGACCATAACTTGATTCTTTCCTACATTCACCTTTAGATTCTGTTTCTTATACACTCTCCCAAACTCATTCACCAAGCCATGCAGTTCCCCTTTGTCTTCACTTAACAATACAGTATCATCTGCAAACAAGAGTTAGTCCAGGGAGTTTCCAAACACTGCCCTCTCTCATATGGGTCACTCCAACAACCACTGCCCTACCTTGTACTTTACCTCTTTTATAACCCCATCCATATACAGCTTGAACAACAATGGGGGCATGACACATCCCTGTTTCAATCCAACAAATAGAAAAATTCCCTCAGTTCACTATCCACACACACTGCAGCCTTAGCCCCCTCATGCACACACTTTATGGCATTCGACAACTTCCCATTTACTCCATACATTCCTAATACTTTCCACATCCCTTGTCTATCCACCTCCCTTATCTTCTCCAACTAATTCCTCTGTTATTCCCCTGTCAATAAGTATCCTACCATATACTCTACCTATTATACTAAGAAAACAAATGCTTCTTTGATTACCACACACTTCTTTTTCCCCCTTTCCTTTGTACAGAGGAATAGTTATACCTGACTTCCAATCCTCTGGGACTCTACCTTCCTCCCAGGCTAATCTGCACATCCATATCCATTCTAATACCCGGTACTATCAGCTCCCCCATGCTTCAGCATTTCACTACACACTCCATCAACTCCAGGGGCTTTCCCCATTTTGACTTTCTTCATTGCTTCCACTTCTTCCATCCTACTGATTTCTTCCTCTCTTCTCACCTCCCTCCTTCTCCCAGCCATTCCCCTGCCACTTACACTCGCATTCAGGGTTGGGGGGATTTTTTTTTTTTTTTCCAATAAATAACCCCCCCAAAAACAGGCAAGGGTGGGTTTTTTCAAAGTGTGGCATGAAACAAATACAATTATAATGTTTATACCTAATTATGGACAGCCCAATTACATGGTGGATGCTTATGGAACACCGAACAGCAAAGAAAGGTTCTGCCAATATTTCAAAGACTTAAGTTGTCCTCCTAGCTCAGCATCCATTGACAGGATTTTTTCAACTTTGGCCATGTGTGGTCAAAGCTGAGAAATAGACATGGTGTGGAGAAGGCCACAAAGCTTGTGAAAATTTACAAGCATCTGCACCTAACAATGAATGTTGAAGATGATGAAAACAGTGATGAGATATAAGATATTCTCCCAGAGATAAGTACTGTACTGGGTAATCATAAGAAATAAATGCAATATGCTTCTAGATTCACTACCTCAGGTTTGATCAATAATATGCCTGATCTCTTCTTATATAAATTTTTAAATGTTGGTCAGGAAAGCTCTAACATGATTTTAATTCACGTAAGGAATAACATTCTCATAAATTAAAAAAAAAAAAAAATAATAATAATCTTATACTGGTGAGGAAAGCAATATAAAAAATATTGTTTTCATGATGGTTCAGAAAGCTATAACCTGATATTTTTTAACTGAGGTAAGGAATAACATTATTATTTGCCAAGAAATATTTTCTTATGTTGGTGAGGAGTTTAGGAAAGCAATGACATGATTATTTTTAAATGAGGCACAAAATTACATTCTTATTTGAAAAGCAAGAGCTAGTACTGTGGCAAGATTTAAGAAACAAAACAAAACATACAAGTTGATGTAAAGTACACTCCACTATAGTTATTTCAACAGACCGGCATCTACATGATTAAGTTGCTGTACCACATTTAAGGGTACTGTACTGACCATTTCACCATCCAGCAGAGTTGCTCCCCTATATCAACGGAGATGGTATTAGTGGTGTCAGTGGTGTTGCCTCCTCTATCAAGCTGCCTCTCCCCTCCCATTGCCCTAAAGTACAGATATGCTTTAGAACTCTTCATCCCTTTTACAAATATGCTTTAAAACTCATTAACCCTTTTAATTAAACTACAATGACAGTGATACCTCAATGCTAGTTGAACCTTATGCTGAAGCACATTCATCTCAAGGTGTCTAGCAGTTATATTTTTGCCATATAGGTACATATGTACCCCTCAAAAGGAGGATAGTAGACTGCAGAAGGGTAAATTCAGCTTCGAGTCCACCAGATTCAGGAGCAGATAATCATGGACCCACAGGTTAAGTGGTCTAGTAAACAAGTCACTGAAAAACATTCACACAAAATTTGCACAGTAACCAATGCATCTACTCTAATGCAATATAATGCTACTTCCCTATTAAGTTATCTAATGCAAAAAGTGAATTATCTGGTAAATCTTTTTTCTTCATCCTGATTTTTTTCAACTAATGATGGGGGTGTGGCAGGGTGCAGAAGGCAAGGATAGAGAAAACACAATAGTGGATGTACTTAAATATATATCAACCTCTTTACCTACCTAAGGGCTCAGAAAAAGAAAACTAATCTAAATTTCCTTCATCGGTTCATTTATAAAGGCTTCAAAATGCTTATCAGAAGAGGCTGGATGACTCCATTGCTGATGCCTGTCCAGGATGCAACACAGCACCCCGTACTATTTATTAAGCACATTATAGAAGACTGCATTGCACACAATCACCTGCACCAACAACACAACATACTCTCCTTGAGAGCTCTGTGGGACACCCTGGTCTTGGCTGTGGCCTTCCGTAGGGACTCGGGGCTGTTCGACCAAACTGCTTAGGGAACAACTACCACTGCTACTACTACTACTACTACTACCAAATGGCTGCTCTCTGTGCTGCTTAATCTCTTGCACCCTTTCTATTCAGTCCATTACCCCTGAAGTGACACAATGACTTCATCCCAGATCTTTTTCAGTCTCTCTCTCAACTCTACCCTGAACATTCACATCTCTCACCCTCCACACTCGGTTATTCTCCACTCTCTTCACATGCACAATGAAACAAGACAACATTAAATTTCTATGACTGCACCTACACAGATATAATTTTACATCTGTCCTCATCCACACTGGATAAAACTGTTAAGCCTGAAAGGCGGAATCAACTGTTCTGTAATATATTTCTTGAACAGGCTACTCTATGCTCTATTAAATTAACATCAGTATTTAAACGAGATTAACAAAACACTTCTTAAAGAAGCGGTGTGTCAAATGTAGACGCAAAGCAATGTCATTCTGGTGGAAGGTGATGGCGACCATCATCCACTCACTTTTTGTAGTGCTGCCTACTTCTTCCTTCACCTTTATTATTCTTTTTCTGTGTTTGCCCTGCTCTCTCCCTATTTTTCCCATCTTTCTTGTCATTTTTCATTACTCTTCTTTTCTTTTCAGGTGGTTTTACATTAAGCAACAAGGGAGATGGTTCCTTGTATGCCAGGAAATCATTTACAACACTGGGTGGTAACAATATAATCAACCAATACGTGTTCCCTATATGTCAACCAGTGGGTTGGCAGAGGGTTAATGCCCCTCTCGGTAAACCCACTAACTCAAACAGCCACCCCTTATGGAACTATGGTGTTGTGGTGTCTGGCTATATATAGACAATGTCATTGTGACATTAACCTCTACCCACCAGGAAATGTGATATGCAGTCACGATTTAGGTGGACGGAGGTTGCTGGGTGTCGGTATATGCCGTAAGTGCATTCTCGCCACTGTTTGAACTGGCTCCTGTTTGATCTTGCCACCAAATGGTAGGGAGAGACCCTCGTCAGTGCACGCAAGTGTGCTTCAGACTGTCCCGTGACTTTGCCAGGTGTAGAACCATGTCTTCATTTCCTCCTTGTCTGATTCCATTCCCATATTACGCAGACCCCTTGCCTCATCCACCACTGCCAGGCCTCTGCCCAAAGATATTAGGAAAGAGCTCAGTGATAGTGGCATAGGACATGCCTTGGACGCCACTGTGTCTAGTTTATCTAACTATGGAGAAGTTACCATGCTGAGAGCAAAGCCAAAGTCGGGGCCGCGTGCACATGCACGAATACATCCTGTCTTGCGGACCAGAAGTTACTTATCTTCTTCAAGTCCTTACTCATCGATGCAACCACCTACAGACTTGGGGAAGCTTTTATTCTCAAGAAGAAGACTTGTTGAGTAATATGGTTTTTCATTTGTTTCCCTAACTGCTATACTTTCCCAGGAATTTAGGTTTGAAAACCAGCAATTATGGGAATATTGGCTGTACCGAGAGGACGACTGCGGTATAAACAGCCGGGCGTCAAGGGATTAAGCTATATTAAACTACAAAAAGACAAAAATCTATAAGAAACTTAGAGCTAAAAAACTACCTCCATCTCGTTTCAATTTCTTAACTATGAGAAAATTTATCTGGCAGTAAAAATTCTTATTGCTTAGCTATACTGTAATCCGTTCTTCACCTGATTGAACTGGCCCACTCACACAACTTTGGTACTTAACTGAATATACAAAATTTCATTAACTTAATAACTATGGAGGTAGTTTTCTTGGTTACTGTAAGTTTATTTTCACTGGACACCACAACAGTACTGTGTGGTTGCTTGAAATTCAATTATCTAGCTATCTATCATCTATCTATCAGCGGACATCTTAATCCAGTAGGAGGTGGACACAAATTGCCTCCACATTGCCCTGTCCTCCGCCACTTGGCTGTCCTCCCTGTAACTCACACACCACTTCCCATCTCTCTCCAATCTCTCCCTCCATCTCATCCTTGGTTATAACTGAAGGAATGAATGTCCTTGGTCAATTCAACCTTCCATAATTACCTGACTACATTAACAACTGATAAGGCTTAAAACAAATGCACTACAGTACTGTACTTAACTGAACTGACTTCTGCCACTCTCCTCCAAGCAGTCAAGGTCCCTTCCTACTTGAATTCTCCAGGAAGTCTCCCATCACTCCTCTCCACCCTGGCAATTAGACTGCCCTCTCTTTGGAACCATACTATCTTGGTACTTTGTTCATGCCTACACAAACCCTACGCCACCACAGGACACCATTGCAATGACTGTAGAAATGTAATACAAATTTTAGTTGCATATAGGGTAGACACAATTACACAGTAGATGATGCTACTACTTCTACCTTCTGCTTGCCCTAGATTTTGCCTTATGCAGTCCATTCACAGTTCAGCAGCAGCACAAGATAATGCTTTAGTTAGCTATCCTTTCCATTGCACTTCTTCATGACTAGCAACATAATCTAGTATTCATCTATTGTTAAAGCTCAAAATTCAAGGTGCTGTGACATATTTTAAACCAAAATGAGCATAGCACCCAATATTGAGACTTTCATTACAGCTCAGTTTGCAAAATGGAGAGTTGTCACTTTCTGACCAAATTTAAATGAAAAGAGTAGTCTTGTATTCTAGGGTTGATCATTAAAATCCCATTTTCAAGACAGGGCATTTTAGGCCAAGCTCACTGAGTGTGGGTGCTTGGTTTGATAGGTAAGCCAAAATATGTCTTTGTGCAGTATTTTCATGTAACTCAATGACAGAAACAAAATGCTACAACTCTACATTCTATCCATAGCACTACTTCATGACCAGCATCATACCTGTGTTAATCTCTTGTTACAGCTCAGCAATATATATATATATATAAAGAGAGAGAGAGAGAGAGAGAGAGATTTAGGTCAGTTAGGGTGAAACAGGTCCAATGTCATTTAGATTATGCTTCATCATATCTATAACACTTCTTCATAACTAGGATTCACTTCCAGGATTGCAAGGGCTTGTGGTGACTGACTGGGTGTGGCTCATTCATTTGGGCAAACTCTGGTTAATATCTCAGAACAAGTGCTTTCTGCCTCTCTCGACCCTACCTCAACCTACCTTGGGGTCTGGTGATGATGAAGATTTCCAGTAACACATTAGCTACCAAGTCCTTGGTTACTATAGTGCTTTTACTATAACCTGGCCTAAAATTGCCATATCTCCACCTAGAACGCTAAATTGTCATACTGGAAATTAGGGTCATACCTTTTTTTTTTTTTTTTTTTTTTTTTTTTTTTTTTAACAGAACAGGAAGGAAACCCACACACAAAAAAATAATAATAATAATCCATACACCAGATTACTGGTGTCCTCTGTTCATAAAATATCTGTAACAGTTAGACTTGAACAGCTGTAGGTTGAAGTTTGGAGGGAAACAACTCTGGGGAAGCGAGTTCCAAAGAGAAGCAGTTGAGGGAATGAAAGAATTCTGATAGGCAGAAGTTCTGCAATATGGCTAAGTGACATTCCAGTCATGAGCGCTACCAGATGCTCGTGTAGCACGAGGGAAGGCATGGAGAGGTGATACCATGGACGCAACTTCGTCTGAGCATTTGCCATAAAAATATCTGTAAAATAATGCAAGGGAGGCATCATTCCTTCTTACTTGTAGGGGAGGTAGTTTATTTGTAATGGCAGGGTTGTTAATAATTCTAACAGCTTTGTTCTGAATTTTGTCTAGTTGTTTTAATGCAACCTCTCCACATCCCTTCCACAAATGTAAGCAATATTTAAGCTGAGAGGACACATGACTCTTATAAGTTACTGTATGGCTAACTGCTCGTCAGTGAAGAAGTTACGGACACTGTGCAATAATCCAAGTTTCTTTGAGGCAGTTTTAGCGAGTGATCTAACATGAGAGGTCCAGCTGAGGGCACTGTTAAGAGAGATGCTGAGAATTTCAATACGGGAATATTAGTAGCACTGAAGGTAATATATGATTCTGGCATTATCTGTCTATTAGTAAATTGTATATATTTAGTTTTACTAGCATTAAATGAGACAAGGTTGTTTTGTCCCCATTCACTGATTGTAGATAGGTCTTGATTTATGGAGATGGCTGTACTGAGTTAAAAGGTAGAGATATTAGACTTTGTAAATGGGTGTCTGAGTGTGAATGAACTATGTAGTGTTGAGTCATCTGCATATGAGTGGATGGGATTGTGGGTGACAGATAAGAGATCATTAATATGAACCAGGAACAGGGTTGGCGCCAGGACTGATCCCTGCAGCATGCTGGCGTTGAGTGGAAATTGGAATATGCATCAACTACTTTTACTCTTATTTTCCTGTCACTGAGATACAGTATGAGGAAATCAAAGGAACAAAAGACGTTATTCCATCGCAAGGGAGTTTGGACAACAAGGAACGGTGCCATACTCTTGTCGAAAGTTTTAGAAATATCAAGGGCTACTGCATGAGTTTCTCCATGTAGGTCAATTGATTGATGGATGGTAAGAGTTAGGAGATTGAGTATGTCAATGGTGGATCTTTCATGGCGAAAACCATATTGTCTATCACTAATTAAGTTGTTGGATTGAAGACGTTTAACAATGTGCTTATTAATTACAAATACCTTACCAAGAGAAGATGTGACAGCTATTGGTCTGTAATCAGAGGGGTCAGAGGAACTACCTTTCTTCGGAATTGGGTGGATGTTGGCTTCTTTCCACGAATTTGGGAATGAAGAAGTACGTATGCATAGTCTGAATAATTTAGCTAGAACAGAGGCAAGTTCAGGGGAACACTGTTTCAAAACAATTGGCAGAATTCCAATTGAGCCTGGAGCTTTGTTGGTAGGTAAATTGTCTAGGATGGATTTTACATATCGTCTGTATATTAAGTGGAACAATTTTGGGAGAGTCAATTTCTAGTACTGGGACGTTCTGGCTGGCATTGTCTATGGTAAAATTTCTGGCAAATGTACTGGCAAAAATATCTGCTTTCCCACGCAGGTCATTTGTAATGTTGCCATCTGAAGATTTTTGCCAATAAGCAATGTGAAATAATATATGGTACAAATGACTGAAAATCTGGGCCAAGTTATTGTCTCTTTGGTTACTAGTCAAAACTGCTCAGCCAATCTGACTACAGTTGGCCACAAAGTAAGTGAAATGAGACTAGGAATCTTGAAGTTGTTCGATGGAATTTAAATAGCCTTCGGTAAGGAATGTGTCTCCTTAATTACTTTTCCAATCTACCTACACCTGGTCATCAAGTAACTGAAAAGGGGCTAGGGATCTTTGTCAGATGAGAAATTCATTATAAATCAGTGCAATTTAGAGAAGGGAAGGAATTCAGCCTTCATGGGTTTGGAGAAAACATGTGACAGTGGACAAGAAAAGAATGTGGTAAATATTAAAACTACAGTACCCTCGCGTCCAGCACGGTAATATTGTCATGCATGGGTCACGTGTTGGACGAAAAACAGGTTGGACTAATAACAGAGCTTATGGGGAAAAATGAATTATGTCAGCAACCCTTGGAAAAGTTACCCTAAATACCTACCATATACCTATACATATATTGGTACTATTGTAATTATAATAAATGGTACTGTGCTATGAATGATAACTAACCTTTTAGGATAGTGTTGGTGGGCTTGCTGGGAATGGAAGGTGGTATCCAAGGCTGTAGGTAGTCCTACTGGGTCCCCGGAGGATGGCTGCTGGCGTCACTAGCGGGTAATGGCTGTTGCTCCTCCTCAACCTCCCTCATAAATCCTTCGAAATCACACTCAGAATCACTATCTTTGTCCACAGCCATGGAAGGTCCTGCTTCTGCCTGTCCTAGCACTCTGTAATCCTTGGCAAAGTGCATGCTTCTCACACTGTTGCCAGGGCCCTGTCTCGTGACTGTGGAAAGTGATCGCTGTTGCTGACTCGGTAGAGAATGAGGAGAAGCAACTTTGTTTATAAACTGGTACGCACGCCGATGAGAAGGGTTTCAAAACGACTGATATTTATTCTAAAATATTAATATGTATTCAGTGTCAGGCTAAATGTTCAATGCTGTAGTACGATACATTCTCTGTCGAGTCGCCTGGGTTTTGGTCACACTGTTTTGCCTGTCGTATCCTCGGCAGGAATCCATCCAGATGAATTCCAAATGCCCGTGGTATCGTCGGCAATTTTACCACGTCACCGTTCCGATTTACCATCGTATCCTCGGCAAACCTGGTATGAAGTGCCGTGTGATAGCCTTCGGCTGCCAGGATCTTGTCTTAGTTTTTTATTATGATCCTCACGTTGGCTTCATTCATATCGTAGACCTTGGCAATGTCAACTTTCCTCTCCCTTTTCTTCTTCCTCTCGATGCTTTCTAGCTTGGTGGCCTGAGGGAGATGCTGACGCTTCTTGGGGTTCTCAGAAGGCTTCCCAGGCATCGTGAGCAGGGTAAAATGCAGTAACATGGGCAGAAAATGCAGCAAGAAAAAAGCACCTTCCAATGCAATTATGCGACTGAGTGGCGCTGTGGCGGAAGAAATTTAAACAAAACATCACGTGACACCAGAAGCGTTTTTAATTGGGCGGCATCACGATCACGTCACGATAACGGGCGGGGAAGGCTACTTGATCAGAAGTTTTCATTGGCTATCATCATCATGGGAATGTCCAGTATGACCGTGTTGGACCGGGGGTGATCGTGCTAGAGTGAACTCTGCGGATTTCGCCCACTTCTCGGAACTCTGTGCGTGTTATGCTAACACACTCGTGTTGCAGTAATTAAATCGTATTAAATAATACTAATTAATTGCTCTCCGTGCTGGACCCGAATCGTGCTGGACTAACGCGTGTTGGACGCGAGGGTACTATATATGGAGTAAATGGGAAGCTGCTGAATGCCATGAAGAGTATGTATGAGGGCGCTAGGTCTGCAGTGGGTGTGGGTGGTGGACTGAGTGAATTTTTCTATCTGAATGTTGGACTGGAACTGAAATGTGTCATGTCTGCATGCTTGTTCAATCTGTATATGGACGGAATTATAGAAGAGAAACAAGTCAGGGCAGTGAATACTGGAGCAGCCCTAATGAGAGAGGGTAGTGTTTGGAAACTTCTTGTTCTGCTGTTGTTTTTGTTGTTGCTCTTGCATGTGCAGGCCGCACCGCTACTGTTGCATGTGGCGTTTGTCCTGATTTGATGACCGTATTCCTTCTTTTTAGCACTTACTTCACCGTTTTAACTAGTGTTCCACAATCTTTTTTTAGTAGTACCTTTACAGTTCTTCTGGTTTAATTGTCACTGTTAAATCCCTGCAAGCTATGCATTTAAATAAATGAACTGAATTTTTTCCTCCTTTCCACACATTTTGCATATCAAATTATTTTTGTGTTTGTTTTTATAATAATGTTTGATGTCAGTCATTCTATATGGTACTTAATCTTAAATACTTCTTTTGCTTCCTCAAATTTCAGTTTGTATGTATTCAGTATTATCATTTATCCACTCTTGTTTTGATTTTCAGTGCCGTGTCAATTTCTATTTCTTTAGAATTTTTTCATTTTCACTTGTATCCTTTTCCCTTCCTTTATATCACCCTTTATTATATCTGTTTGTATTTCATACATACTCATGAGTTCTTTAACTTCCGTTTCAACACCGCACTCTTTCTCACTATTCATTATTTTCACTTCCAGTCAATTTTCTTCTCTGTGATTCAGTTCCATGTAATATTCAATTTTTCTTTGGTTTGCTTTGTGTCAACTGACTGAGTTTTGTGCAGTAATGCACATTTGGATGATGTTGGCAGCACTTTCAATAATTTTCTCAGAAAGTCTGTCTGAATATATTCCAATTCTATTTTCCAGACAGGGGTTTCGAAACTTCTCCTCATACAATACAGAAGGTATTACACATGTTTCATAAAGTTGTAGGCCCAGTTTTATTCTTTTTGTTCTTAGTTCATTTCTGTTCAGCAGGCTTATTACTCTATTTGCTGCATCTTTTCCCTTTTTTATCCTTTCTATAAATTCAGTATCTTGTCTATTACAGTCCTTTATTATTTTCCCTAAGTATTTCTGACATTTTGTTCCTTCAAATACTCTCCCATTCATCATGACTTCTTGTTCTTTCTTTCCTTTGATCTTCATTACTTTAGTTTTTCTTTCATTAAATTCTACTCCCTTTATATTTCTAAAAACATCTGCTGTATCGACAACCGCCTGAATTTTATATTTCTTGTTAATTGCCATTATGTCATCTTGGAATATAAATGGGTATAGTTCTATATCATTTATTTTCCTTTCTGATTTATTGGCTTTTAGCATTCTTGTGAGGGAATCTATTGTTAATGCACTGATAACTGTCCCCAGCACTGATCCTTGTTTAACCATCTCCTCTACCTTTATTTCTTTGCATTTTCCAAGGTCTGTAAGTGGTACAAAGCATAGTTCATTTTCATTTTATACATCAGTCTCCAACTCCTACCCCTTATACCCTTCATCCCAGGCTTGCAAAAAATTTGATTTTTTTTTAAATAAAAAATCAAATTTTTAAATTATTTTATATATATATAAATCTGGAGTATTTTATTTAAATCAGATTTTTAAATTTATATTGATTGTTGTACTTAACTGAATTTTTTAAAATGGGTCTGGTTAGTACTTGGATGGGTGACTGCCTGGGAACACCAGATGCTGTTGGCATCCCTACGTCAAGTGGGGTTGGTGGAGGATTGGTGCCCCTCCCTGTAAAACAACTAACTCTAAGCCCTTGGCCACCCTGTCTGGGATACATGGCGTCTGGCAATGAATGAATGAATGAAATATTTTTTTCACTTTTATGAATTTTTTTTTTCTTTTTTTTGTACTAAGCCTTTATAAATGTTAAATGAAATCATATTTTGGTATCATACATTTATTACCAAAAGTTGCTATCCAACTTGAAAAGACCAGATGCATTAAAAGCTTTCCTAACCAGAGCATTCACTGTAGTTATCAAAGAGCCTTCTTTCCACTGCTTTTTAAAATTTGTCTTGTAACAAAAGGCAATTACTGGTGCCTGAGTTGATCAAGATCAGTACAGGAAGAGTACAGGCCAAGCAGATTTGATGCATCTGTACAATACACATCCACCACATTCTGTCTTCTTTATTTTTACTGGGGGGGGGGGGGAATTAAATCATGATTTTTGTACTCTGATTGAAATCAATTTAAATCACATGATTTAAAACATAGCAACCCTGCCTCATCCACAGTTCCCTCATTATTTATTTTAGATCAAGTTTATGAAAACACTTGCTGATGTCAAAAAATACTCCTGTGATATCAATGTTCTTCTATTTTATCCATATATATATATATATATATATATATATATATATATATATATATATATATATACAGTATATATATATATATGTGTGTCTGTGTGTGTATTTTCGTGAATTCCTTTTATAATTACTCAGATCTCTTTTGTCCCCTTTTTATATATTCATAATATATACCTTCTTCCAACCTTCAAGGATCTTTCTGTCATATGGACAATTTTCATCATTCTTATTACTGATTTAATTGAGCTTCTACCTCCATTCTTTAAAACTTCACTACTAATTGCATCTGGGCCACATGCTTTTTCTATTTTTAATTTACAGAGTGCGTCTTAAGTCCTCGTCTCTTAGTTTTTCTTTTTTTCCCTTTCCACTCTGTATTCGTCATACTTTGGATTTCCCTCCTTCCATATACATAGAGCTTTATAAAGTTCTGCTACCAATTCTTTTTTCTCAGGATCTCTTATTTCCTGTTTGTCATGGCCTTTCTACACGAATGCAATTTTTTTTTTTTTTTCTTTTCCCACAGTATCTCACTGTTATTTCTCTCTTCACTAAGCTTTTCTGTGATCTCAGTTAATTTTTCCTCTTCGTTTTTCTCTACTTTCTTTCCTATTAGTTTCTCTATTGCCTTTTGTTCCTCAATTAACTTCATTCTTAATTTTCCAACACTTGTTAACCTTAGTTCTCTTCTTGCTTTCATCAACTCCTTTACTTCCACATCAATCCTGATTCTTTGATTTCCATTTACTCATATTATTCCAAATGTTCTGTTAAGTATTTCACAAATTTTAGCTTTTCATTCCTCCCATTCTTTTTTGGTGTTTACCAATCTGTTCATATGCCATATGTCTTCCACTTCCTCATTACAATAAGTTACTTCTTTAAATGCTTTCCACCCTCCTCCTTTATTAAGTTCCACTTCCTTGTATCCTCTTTCTTTTTTAACCAAACTGTCTTTAATTTTAACAATAATAGTATTATGTTTGGTCTCTATTGTCTGTGTACTTACGTATTTGGTTATTTTGTACATGCCTTCATCCATTTCCAAACCTTTGATTTCATCATAAAGATTTTGGTTAACCATTACATAGTCTAGTACGGATATATGAGAGAGGGGGGTGTAAGTTGGGAGCAAGGCAGTGAAATGGCAGGGGACAGGGTGATGTGGAGGCGATTTGTTTGTGGCCACCCTGTACAGGATTAAGGCGTCTGGCAAGAGATAAATAGATAGATAGAATTTGTCCTAGTTCACTTTCTTATACATTTATTAGTAGTTCTACTTGCTAAGAGCGCAATTAACAATTTTTCAGTCTCTAGTAATGCCTTCCTTTCTTCATTTTTTTCATTATTATTCCCAGTAATTCCATCCTACCCATTTCCAATTTTTGCAATGAGAGCTCCCACTTGTATGTAGTCTATGTTTTCAACTGATTTCACCAGTTCCTCAATATGCTTAAACTGTTGTCCTATTACTTCACTGGATACCCTTCAGTAAGACCATAGGCCATTTAAGTCACTAAATAACTCACTGATGAAAAATATGGCAGTTCTTTACTAAACAGGCGTGGTGATTCCACCTGTATTACAATAAACTCATGATCTCAAAGCAGGTAATTTTGGTACATATGCAACACAGATAACAGTTGAATTCTGACAGCAAGAAGTGACTGGGGGAAAAAATATACCTATTTTAGGGTATTTATGGATTCAGAGTATGTTGTGAGCGAACAGTTTTAGAGTGAAATGTACTCGACTATAATAAGATTAATTATTAAAGGATTTACGTTCAGTTATGAACATCAAATATTCATGTAACATATCTAAAAGACTGTCTTGTCTCTAGACAAAGCATTGTCACCGAGACACCATAGGGTGTTTATGACAGGCTAAATAAGTGACTGTGAATTCATCATTTCAAATGTCATTCTAAAGCATTATCACTGCACCAAGACTATTTTTCATTTACCATAAATTTTTTTACATAATTTCATGGAGAAAATGTGACTGATTCATTGTTATATGTGAACTGGTTAGATATTATGAAAAAAAAAAAAAAAGGTAAAGAACAAAATACGAGTGCTAATGCTACTGACCTACATTCATGGCAGTAATTCTTGTAACTGCTTGAAAATTAATACACATCCTTAAAAATGGGGGCAGGAAAAACTGAAATACTTGAAAATTACAGTGGGCCAGAGAGACAGAGTGGGAGGCGGGGGAATTATTCCCCTGAGACTTTGACATGCTAAATACTTCAAGGTAAAACAGGTGTGATGTCACCTTTCTCTACCGGATACAGGCTATCAAACATAGCTATACACACATGATGAAGGTGGAGGAGTGTCACCAGTTTCCAGGTGACGCAGACAGAACGGACAGTAGGAGGAGACATATTCTGGGGGCAGAGAAAGCTGCACATGAGCACAGACTCTACACCATGGTTATGACAGAAACCTTACTCCCAATCTGCCCACCTTAAAAAAGTTTTACAATAGGCCAAACATCCATTCTTTTATGATTCAGACTTTAAGAACTCTAGGTTTTAATCCAAAAACAAAAACCATCCACATGTTGTTTGTCATCCAATTAAGGTGCTCCTCCAATATGTGTAGTACAGAGATTTGTTGACTGCCATGTAAAAAAATAATGTCTTACAATCCTTATAAGTGCAACACAATGATGATAAAATAGCTCACACAAAGATAATGTCAAGAAAAAAAAAAATTATATATATATATATATATATATATATATATATTATACACCACAGAAACAGGACAGATTTAGACATCTCTGACTGATAATTTGGGACAACTTTTGGTGTGTGGAAGAGTGGTAAATGCTATGAAGGTCTTAATAGAAGGCTGTGAAGAGATACTGCAAGGGAGTTAAATGAAGGTGTGTGAGTGCTTAAAATGAATGGATATAAGACATTGGTATGGCATGAATCAAAAAGTCACAGGTTAGAGCTAAGAAATGGGACTGTTTGGGAAGGTACATTGGTTGTGCAGGTCAGATGAGAAAAGAAATACAGAAATTCATGAAATATGTAGAATTAGGAAATGTATGAGTAGAAGTGGTATGTCATATGGAAAGAATGGACATGAAAAGGGTGATGAAGAGGATGTTCCAGTATGTGATGAGTTTGAAGGTGGAAGGATGTGTAGAAGGCTGGATTGTTAAGTTAATTATTGAGAAAGCAGGGTATGGAAACTGGAAAACCAAAAGAATTAAAAGACAAAAATAGAAGGATGACACATTTGACTAGGTGCACAGAAAGGGTTGCATCTTTAATGTATATAATAGAATGGTCCCTATTCACTCTACATCATGAAGCAGTTTCAAAACAATAATGTGGATGTTTGTAACTGTAAAGCAAAAAACTTTGAAAGCCTGAATTATGAATGAATGGATGACTCACCCATTTTAATGGGCACTTAGTGGACAATACTTTACGTTTTCTTGTTCCTGATTCTTGATCTTCCCCACTCATTTTAT
Source organism: Coenobita brevimanus (assembly GCF_032717465.1). Classification (NCBI taxonomy): domain Eukaryota; kingdom Metazoa; phylum Arthropoda; class Malacostraca; order Decapoda; family Coenobitidae; genus Coenobita; species Coenobita brevimanus. The sequence continues at coordinate 6,386,499 of NC_137063.1, forward strand.
TACTATAATGGGAAATAAGATGATGATGATGATGATGGGAGGAATCAGGATAACTTCCAGCAATTACTGTATGAACAAGTTTTCTATTGTTGTTGATAACCCCAGTCTGTCTGACCAAGCAGACACCTCAACCACAGGCAAGCAACTGCCCCTATAGGGTTGTCCTGTGCAGTGAACCGATGTTCCCTTATATGTGCCAACGACACCTTACCACAGTGAGGCGTGGGGAACTGCGTGAAGGTTTGGTTCCTGGATGGATGCTGCACTTGCATCTCTCCACCCAGTTAACAGGGGCACCATAACAGACTCCACGTCATGCCGTAATTGGTGAACACATGAAATAACCATACAGTACTACCAACCAGTGAGGAAAATAAAAATGTTAAGGAATGGTGGAGAGAATAATGGATCCACTGGGAGAAGTACATAAGTGAATGAACTTGAGAGATGAAAGATGTAAGAGGACACAGAAAATGGGACACACATGTGTATTGTACAAGTGGGAGGAGGGACTGTAGTGAGACATGGGAGAAGGGATTGAGAGAAAAACGACTGGAAGAGCAGTTAAAAGTGTGAAAACCATGGGGGGGAAATGGTGGTGGTGGGGGATCAAAAGGGGATGTATGAGAGAAGACGGAAAAAGAGAAAGATCAGGATGTGCAACACAAAAATAAGGGAGGACCTATTGTGGTGGATTAGAAAAAGAATAGCTAACAAATAGAGCTGTAAGAATGGGTGGAAGAACAAGGTGCAGTGGAAGACCAGGATGGAGAGTGGAATTCCACAAAGATCAAGGAAGGGAAATAAATTATGAAGCTTCATCACAAAAAGAATAAGTACAAGTCCCGTACATTATGAAAAAAGTACATAAAACTAAGTTTCAAATAAGTACAAGTCCAGTACATTATGAAAAAAGTACATAAAACTAAGTTTCAAAGAAAGTAAACCTCAAATAACTAACTGATCTGCATACAACACAGAAAATAAATGAGGCAGAAAGGCTATTTTATATAACTTCCACTTTTTACCTTAACACGAAAGTGAGAACTGAGTACACCTGTGATGAGGGTGTCCCACAGGCATAGGGGTGCAGGATATGTGGGTACACCTGTAGCTGACCCAAGTGAGCAAAGCCATTCAGCTAGCCAGCCCATGTGACAGTTGCACTGCAGTGGATTACCCTCCAAGCTGCTGCAGAAAGGGATATCACACATATATTAACTTACTTCCATAGGTAACCCTCTCTTTATTTTGTGCCTAATCAGGCTGGTAATCTAATGAATTTAGTAATGGAAACCCATCACCCATGGAACCATATGCAGTCAAAGCTGTTTCTTAATAATTCACTGCATAAAGTCATTACTGCAGGTTACTTACAACTCTAATAAACCTTACCCTGCACTAATGTGCAGTTACAGTTGAAGTATTCAATAAAGATGTGCAGTTACTGTATTCATTATACAACAGATCAACCTGGGTGTTCATTTTAACATGACATTCAACAGTACCATAGCACTGTCTTCATTTACAACTACCATGCCTAATTTCTCACTGTTACCTGATTAAGGAGAGCCTGGTAAAAAATATCACTTCATTACTTGGCACAATATCTGATCCCCCAGCTACCTGATATCTACTTATAAAGGATACTCAAGATCAGAACTGCATTTGCAAATCTGTTCAATTACACTTACTATGTTCTTTCCATAATATCCTGGGGGGGGGGGGGGAATCCAGCTGCTTCAAATGTGCAATGTTCTTTCCACAATATGCTGAAATTAAAAGTTTGTTAAAAAAGATAAAATTTTCCAGCTGCTTCAAACGTGCAAGATCCCATATGACCCTTTAAATACAACGTGCTTGACACAAAAATACTCACCTCACCACTATGCTTTTAGCAACTTAGTCATAAAGCAAGGGATACCTGCAATCACCATTCAAGGAAAACAGTAAAATTCACAGGATCAGTTTACTGTTTTTATATCCTCACTTTGTGCAGTGAAATGGCGGGGGACTGGGCGACTTGGAGGCAATTTGTTTGTGACCACCCCAAATGGGATTGAGGCATCTGGCAATAGATAGATAGACTTTGTGGAGGTTTACCATTAGTGCTAACTTATTGTTACATTGCTAATTTAATTTTTTCCTGTTCCTAAGGTAAGCCAGATACCAGTACTGTATCTGAATTTGTGGTGTAAAGATGGACTATGAGGCAATCCCACTGCCCACCCCTTGTAACTAAGAATTCAATCTCTTTCGACTGATGTTCCATGCAATACATATCACCACTCCTTGTTATTGTTATGGTATCACCACTACTTGTTGTTGCTGTTGTTGTGGCCTCAGGTTTATCTGAATGTAAACCATGTATACTGCAGGCTGAAGCTTTCCCATTCTTGCAGTCCACTATCCTCCTCTGGAGGATGGTGAGGGAGTTGAGGGGTCATCATATTAATGTCACTGTACGGAAATGTCCTTCTCCAGCACCCCAGTCCCTAGCGATAATAGGAAAAAAGGTTAGGAGGAGGAACAAAAGGAAGAGAAGGAGAAGGGAGATACTCCAGATAGTCATTTCAACTACTGCTCCATGAAAATGTAGTACAAAAAAGTCTTCCTCACTGACCTTACCTCAGACTGGCTCCAATCCTTCACCCATTTAAACTCTAATGGCTTTCACATAATTTACTAACGTCATCCTAACTCAACAGTTCTTCAGTCCATTTGACTTAGCCTTTGTGCACATAACCCTTAAATTTATTACGGTACTGTACTTCATTAACTAATATATTTTCATATTCACAACTGGTAAAGATCTACAGAACAACTCAGCATGTTGAAAATGGTCCTCTGTAGTTGTACTCTCCCTGAAATGAACGGTACTTGACTACCGGTGCACTGGTTAGAACACACCAGAGTAACACCCTAGAAGAATTTCCTTCCCCTTGAGTTGACTGGAGGTTTGTTGATTATGTTCTGACAGTAATCAAAGCAGACTGATTATCTAGCCTTGCTGTTATTAAAGTTGCTGTTGTTATTGATGATGTTGCCCCAGACTCACCTGCACATGATCCTGGTAGACTGCAGGCTGAAGTTGCCCATTTCCTGCCGTTCAGCATCCTCTTCTCAGGGGATAGGGAGGGAGCTGAGAGTATTTTGCCCAGTTATATCAGTGCCATCGCATACAGACATCCCTCACCATCACCTCTCTCGTTTCATTTTTAAAGGCTCCAACACGCTTGCATGCGTCGGCCTTGGTCATCTAATGAAGGCTGCACGATCCACTGCAGCCTCCCTGTTCAGTCCCTTAACCCTAAAGTCACACTTAATGACCTAGTCCCATGTCTTTCTCGGTCTACCCCTCATAACCCAACCCCCAATATTAACTTTTCACCTTCCTCACCCAATTATCATCCCCCATCCTCTCCCCATGTCCAAACCATTTCAATCTACCTCTCCTCATCACAACACCAATACACTCCAGTCTCATCCTACCTCTCAACTCTTCCATCGTAAACCCAGCCCCCCCGGACCTTGCACGCAGGGACACACTACACATCCACCTATTCATTGTCATTTCTGTACGTCTGAGCTGGAGAATATCCTTCTCCTTTACTGCCCAGGTCTCACTACCATACAGCATTACACTCCTAACACATGCTACATACAAAGACCCCTTAGTACGTAGGGAGAGCCCTCTCAATGTCAGAAGAGGCAAGAGCTCCCTGAACTTCTTCCAACCACTTCTCACCCTAGCCACAGAGCTAGTTCCAGCCCCACCTCTAGCACACAACATGTCTCCCAAACAGCACACAACATGTCGCTCTTCCTTTAAATTTACTGGTTTACATTATCCTGGCATCAAGCTTCTATACAGTACCTCAAGAGGGTAATATATAGGACTGGCTATTACCGTTAGTTTATAATATCTGTGTTAGTGTTGGGAGGTGTGTGAAGGCCCCAGAGGATATATTTGCCAGCGACCTGTAAGACTGTACATTTCAGAGTAAAGCACACAAATCATTATCATACTGCACACATGAAGTCACATCACAGATACAACTCACATTTTAGCAGTTCTCATAAGTCAGCATTGTGCTCCACAATATGACAAGGTTTTCCATAAGTGGTAATGGAATTTGAGGGAAATAGCAAATTGCCTTTTCTCACAAAAAATGGAAATTTAACTGGCAGTTTTCTGCAAATCAACGGAAAGACTAGCCCGTAACTGCCATCTTCCATACCGAATGACCTCCCTCCTCTGCCTGGTAGATCACCTGAGGACATAGAAGTGCTCAGTGGGATAGAACCACTTTTCGTTATTACACTGAAGGGCACAATATGGAAGTCAACGGAAGAAAACAAATACTTATCACACGCTATTACCAAACTCAGAACAACAGGTGCCAGCTGCCTCTACATCATCTGCTACACTTCCTGGGGAAGACGATGATGATGTGATGTCAGTGGTGTCATCTTTGGACTTTGAAGGTTTTACGGAAGAGATGAATGAGGTAGAGGCATGTGGGGAAGTGGTTCAGTCAAGTGATGAGGGTGGGACTGGGGACGGCCGGGAACAAGTGAGTGGAAGGTGATGTGGCGGGGTCACCCTCAGTGTATCTCCCTGCCTTGGAACCACCTGTATTCAAACCAATCAGGACTGCCATCTGTTCCATTTATGGTAAATAACCATGTGTTTGTTACCTGTACTGTATGTTTGAAATGTGCCCTTTAGTACTTCTCTATGGCTCAAAAGGTGGACTTTGAGGGAGCAGTGCTGCCCACATGCTATTTTTCCAATACGTTGTTCACAGTGAACGAGCTCGTCTGCTGCCCATAACTCATTCAGCATGCAAGGGTACTGTGCTTTCTAGAAACAGATTCGGAAAAGGTGCTTAAAAGATATGATACAAATGTTATATATAGGAAAATTACTGAGAATTTTACGGAACAGGATTCCAAAATTATATCCCTCAGCACAAACAAACAGACACAAGGATAAAGAATTGGTTTAATGCAAAATGTACAAAAGCAAAAGAGAAAAGAGATTTATTGTGGAACTGAAGAAGACACACTAGTGAGTGGGCATAAAACAACTAAAAACATGCACAAAATGATTATACAACGACAAGGAAAGAGGGTCAAAGGCAGTTTAAGAACTTTGTAAATAAAAGTACCGTACTGATCAACTGAAAGCTGATTTACAGCTACATCCAAACCAAAACCATAGTAACAGATAAAATACTGTCCATCATGGATGAAGGGAAAATCTATATCAAAGAAGACATTTGTGAAGTATAGTACTAATAAAAAATTCCAGTAAGTTTTTACAGAAGAAAGTAGATTTGTGAGAGATGAAAATGAACACGCATGCCCACACATATTAACAAATATAGCTACTAACACTGGAGCAAGAGGTCCATGAAGAGTTGAGCAAATTAGACAAAGGAAAAGCAAATGGTCCTGAAGAAATTTCTGGTTGGGTATTACATGAATGTACAGAGGAGTTAAGCAGACCAATATACAGTATTTAATATTCAAGGAATCCTTCAGTGTAAACTACCTGATATTTGGAAGCAAGCAAACTTTCTTCCCCCATTCAAGAAAGGAAACTGGCAAAATCCACTTAACTACCGGTCTGTATCTCTAAACAGCATTGTAAGTTACTGTATTAGAAAAGCTAATAAGAAAAATTTGGGTAATTATCTGGAAAAATACAATATAACAGAAAGACAGTTCAATTTCAGAAAGGGAAAATCATATGTTACTAATCTATTAAGCTACTATGACAGAGTTGCAGAAACACTACAGAAAAGAGAAGGATGATAGACAGTATCTGTTTGGATTTCAAGAAGGCATCTGACAGGGCAGCCTACCATAAAGACTTTTTTTGGAAATTGTACCATTAAGGAGGAATCCATGGTAATCTGAAATGTTGGATTCAAGAATTTTTCAGAAAAGGGTAAATGAGAACAATACTATGGGGGAATTACTCATCATGGAGAGAAGTGTCCAATGGAGTTTCACAGGGCTTAGTGCTGGCACCAATTGTTTTTAGTATATATAAATGACACTGACAGCAACATTAGAAATTGAAGCTATCTAAATATGTTTGCTTATGATGCAATAATACAATGAAGAATACGCAGTAATACAAACAGACCCTTGTGGCTATGAGAAAAATTAAATAAGCTTCATTAATGGAGCAATAGATGGCAAATGGAATACAATGTGGACAAATGCCATGTAATCAAATTTGGTAAAAATGGAAAAAAGGCCAGACTGGGTTTATAGGCTAGGATGTTCAACTCTATACACAGTAGAAAAGGAGAAGGACCTAGGAGTGATTATCAGTAACAGACCATCTCCTGCTGACCACATCAATGACACAGTGCTGAACAAGTATACATTGCTTCCTAATATGACAGCAGCATTCACATATTTAAATGATGACATGATGAGAAAGATAATTACATCATCCATTAGAGTTCACCAACTCTGGAGTATGCATCAGTAGTCTGGAATCCATCTCAAAAAACACATACCGGTACCACAGATAAGATAACAAAGGGCTGCCATAAGATGGGCACCAAGCTTAAGGGATTTAAGCTATGAAGAAAGACTAGAAAAATTGAACCTATCAACATTACAAGAGAGAAAGAAAAGTGGAGACATGATTATACTATATAAATGCATCACAGGGAAAAAGAAAATAGGCATAAATAAGTATAAAACCTGTGGGGAAGCAAATGCAAGTGGACATGGCAAAAAACTGCATAAAAAGGGAGGTGATAAAGATGTAAGGAAATTCAGTTTCCTAAACAGGGCAATTGATCAGTGGAATGCACTATCAAAAGAAATAGTGTGTGCCAAAACTAATCATAAATATATGGATATGTACAGGGTATGATAAAGATGGTTTAATACAAGGGACGGGACGAGCTTGACTCATTCCAGTAAAGATACAATTAGGTAAGAACACACACACACACACACACACAGTATTAACAGGAGATTTTACAAAAAATAAATAAATAAATAAATAAAGTGGAATACTCTAGATATAAAAAGCCATTAAAGTTGTTGGGATCAATGGCTCCTGGATCTTATACAGGAATTTTTTCTAACACAACAAGTAAAGGAGAACACCAGAAAAAGAGGTCCAGAAGATCCCTCATTATTAGATCTCATATTTACTGGTACTAGGCAAGATAATGAAACTGACAATATAATCTATCACCCCCCTTTTGGCAAAAGTGACCATGAAGTACTAGATTACAATTTCTGGGTGGCATATGATGTATGGTAGTTAGAGGTAATGGAAATCACAGAAAGAGGCTAAACAAGCAACTATCATGATCTAAAGAAGTACTTTAAGGATACAAGATCGGGAAATGGTGCTAAGAAGACAAGATATAAATGTTATATATAAAAATTCTGTGAGTTTAAAAAAAACAGGAGTCCATAATTATGTCCCATTGCACAAGGACACAGAAATATGGATAAAGAACTGGTTTAATACTGACTGCAAAAAATGCAAAAGCGAAAAGAGATTTAATGTGGATCTGATACAGACAAAAGTGAGTGAGTATATAATAACTAAAAGCAGGCAAGAAATGATTATACAAGGATAAGGAGAGAAGTTCAAAGGCAGTTTGAGGAAGACATTATAAATAAAAGTACGGTACTGATCAGCCTGAATTGTTTTACAGCTACATATGATGCAAACCAAAATTTAAAAATAAAATACTCATACATACCATCCTGGATGAGGTGAAAATCTGTATCAATGAAGAAGATATTTGTGCAGTACCAGTAACAATAATTTCTGGTCAAATTTTACTACAGCAAGCAGTTTTGCGAGAGATGAAAACAAACAAGCATGCCCACACATATTAACAAATATACGTATAATGAAACGAGGTCCAGGAAGAGATGAGGAAATTAGACGGGGGGAAAAGCCAATGGCCCTGACAAGATTTCATGTTGGGTATTATAAACAGTATTACAGGAATGTGCAAAAGAGCTAAGCAGTCCATTACTGTACATTTGATATTCAGAGAATCCTAAGACAAAGAAAACTACCTGATATTTGGAAGAAAGCAAACATTGTGCCCCTTTTCAAGAATGGAAATTGACAAAATCTACTTAACTACCGACCAGTATCACTGACCAGTGTCGTAAGCAAGATGTTAGAAAAATTGATACCGGTACGAAGAATCTGGGTAAATCACCCAGAAAAGCACGGTATGATAACAGAAAGACAAATTGGTTTTAGAACAGGAAAATAATGTTTTACTAACTAAGTTACTATGACAGAGTTGCAGAAATATTGCAGAAGAGATGGTTGGGTAGACAGCATATACAGCCAATCCTCGTAAATCGCGGCAATTTGGGTCTGGACCACTGCCGTGATTTATGAATAATAACTCTTGGGTGAAAAATTAATTTGGGTCTGGACTTTGGCCAACTCGCCCCCACAGCACCTTACCTACACCTATCTAGGCACCATCAAACACAATCATACAAATTTAGGAATATTCAGTGCATGTATTAAGGGATCCTATGACGAAATTGCTTAAGTGAGTGGAGTGGGGTGGTGTTGGGAAGAACTTAGAACTCCTCAGCACTTGTTCTTCCCAAACTCTTTCACCAGCTTTGAAAACTTCTCTCCCCTCTCAAAACAACAAATGAGCTCCAAAAGTTGACTGTACGACAACTGCGGCAGCTTCTTGATGCCATACTGCTTAAAGTGCTTCATTGGGGGGTCAGGAGGGGCCATGGCAGGTAGGAGGTGGGGGGGGGGGGGAAGTTGTACAAAAAAGGCAGGTAACTCTCGTACTCCACGGCAACGGTCTGTAGTGTGCGGACTGGCGGGACAAGAACAACAACATGGCGGCATTAGTATGCACATATGCCACCAGGGACGTGCGGTGATTGGTTGTTGGGTCACGATTTTCAGTTTGAATGCCGCGGTTTACGGTTCTCCTCGGAAAAGGCCCACTTGGGTGCCTAGATCCACGATTTTCATGACTTAACAGTGATTTAGGGTTGCCGGCAGTCTGACGGCCACCTAACTGTGATTTACGAATCCGTGATTTATGAACACGCGATTTACGAGGATTGAGTGTACTGGTATTTGGATTTCAAGAAGACATTTGAGAGTACCATACAAAAGGCTTTTATGGAAACTATACAGTCAAAGCAGTAGGCCCCTATCCAAGATCATCTGTACAATTGGTTGCAAGATATTCTCACTAATTGGGAAATGAGAACAGTGTGAAGGGGAAATGACTCATCATGGAGAGAAGTGGCAAGCAGAGTTCCACAAGGCTCAGTGTTGGCACCAATTATGTTTTTTGTACATATAAATGACATAGACAGTACTGTAACACTGAAATTGGAAGCTACCAACATATGTTTGCTGATGATGCAAAAATACAAAGGGAAATTACAAACACAGGCTCTTGCATACAGCTACAAGAGCAGTTAAATAAGCTTCATGTATGGAGCAATTGATGTCAAATCAAATTCAATGTGAACAAATATCATGTACAAAATTTTGTTTTAAGTGAAAAAAGACCAGAATGGGACTATAAGTTGGCAAGTTCAAACCTACACACATCAGAAAGGCAAAAGGATTTAGGAGTGATTATCAATAAGACTATCACCGGCTGACCACATAAATGAAAATGTATGGAACATGAACACATGCTGGGAAAGATAATCACATCATTCACAAGACCAATTTTGGAGTATGCATCAGTAGTCTCTAGTCCACATCTCAAAAAACACAGATTGAAAAGGTACAAAGGGCCATTACAAGATGGGCACCAAGTTTAAAGGACCTATGCTATGAGGAAAGACTTGAACAATTAAACCTACTGACATTACAGGAGAGAAGGAAATGAGGAGACATGATTATGTTATATAAATGCATCAAGGGTAAAGAGAAAATAGACGTAAATGAGTACGGTATTTAACGTACGGGCAAGCAACAAGGTCACTGTAAAAAACTGTACAAAGAGGTCATAAAGACGTCTGGAAATTCAGCTTCCCAAATTGAGCAGCTGATCTGTGGAATACACTACCGAATGAAATAGTGCGTGCCAAAACAAGAAATTTAAGGATATGTATAAAACTGGTCCAAAACACGAGACTAGGAGCTTGACTCATTCCTGTAAAGATACAATTAGGCAAGGTAAGAACACAAACCGATCCAAACTGCCACTCAAGGGCTCCTTACCTGGGCACCTCACGGAATATGAGTATTAAGCTAGCAGAGCGGCAGAGACACATGAAAACACCAAATTCCCGGGTGCTACGCAATACCCATTACAGGATCGGCGGCAGTGTTGCCACACTCTTAGATGGGGTCCTGGGGATCCGATTAGTGTACCGGGTCTTCAAAATTGTTTTTTCGTTAGAATTATCACGGAATATGAGTAATAAACTGGCAGAGTGGCAGACAGACACAAGAAAACACACCAAATTCCGGGGTACTAAGGAATACGGAATCAGCCGTAGTGTTGCCACACTGATGGGAATTATCGTACCAGCTTTTCAAAAAATTTTCGTTGGAATTATCGTACAGTATTAACATTTTTATAGTGTCAACATTTTTAGTGTTTAATAATCTGGTGTGTTTTAAAATTGTCGCCGATACCTTGGTGAATTTATTGACAACTTACCCATTACAATAATCTTCATAAGACCCGTAATTTTATAAGGTACTGACGTAAACTAAGGTGTATATTTATCACTTTTTGTTTTGTATCAGAATTAGGGTATATATACACCATATCTCATATTATACTGCTGTATAATACAGCCAATCCCTCATTACAACAATAATTTTACAAAGAAAAGAAATACCCTTTGTGGCACTCTAGAAAATCGATCGTGACTGGCAGCAGAACGCAGTCCATAGAACTTAAAGATAATCATAGAAATATGCATACTCTTGCAGATAATAGCTCAGTAAGACCATTAACATAAAGTACAGTATTTTCAGTGATCACCACTACATTAGCCCTTAAGATCATGTCAAACTGTGGAACAACTGTGCATGATTAGCTATGCGTGCCACAAATTTTACTGTCATGCTAGCTTTCAACCCAAACATATCACAAAAACTGTAAGATAACAAAATAGTATCGTACTTCGTACCGGACACAATAATACATACAATAATTATCGTACGTGGCAACTAATAATTCGGTCATTTACTGAATCGGCACTTTTAATAGGAAAATATTATATCATCATACTGGCTCGTACACACCTAATTATCTGAAACCCGATATTTTTTTTTAACTCATCAAAAAAATCAGGATTCAGAGCAAAAACCTGCCAAAGTTGGCGGCTTTTGCTCGACAACTCAACATCTCCAGTTTGTATATATTGATTTAATATGCAAATACATTTAATCGCACTATAAATCAATATTTATGCGAAACACAAGTCTCAAGGCGTGCTGGCAATCTAAACGGGAAATAACCGCTAACTTTAACCTGTTTTTGCTCCGAATCCTGATTTTTCATTAAGTTTAAATTAAGCATAATTTTTTGACTGGGTTTCAGATAACTGGGCGTGTTTGAACTGATGTGATATATATATATATATATATATATATATATATATATATATATATATATATATATATATATATATATTCCTATTAAAACTGCCGATTCGGTAAATGACCGCTGATTCGGTATTTCGTCGCACCGCCAAATACCGTACATAATACTGTAGTAGAGAACGGGATAAAAGATGATCTGCAATTTCACTGCTACTATTTTCCGCAATATTCTGCTGGTTAACAGTCCAACGGTGCTATTTTTCTCTGCCTACAGATGTCTCTATGATTTGAAGCGAAGTAGAAGCCATGGAGCAGTAGACGAACTGTTGTCCCCGACACTACACACGGACCAACAGAAAAGGTACTATCCTCATATAAACCAAGGGATAAATAGGACAGATCCATACACAGCTACTCTTCAATACCAGTAATTACACACACACACACAGCTACCAATTAATAAAAGTTCCAAACTACATCATTTCTATCACTCACCTGTGCATCTTCTGGAGGACGCATGCTGAGGGTTTGGGGGGTCACCAGGGGCAGCGTAGACAGCAACAGCAGTTTATAATGCATTCTGATCTCCAGCGCCGCAGTCCTCACACCTGAAGGCATTTACAACTCTAGACAGACGAGAGGGGGACGGCCAGGAGGAAGGGGGGGGGGGTTCTTGTTTTTCTCAAAATAGATCTTGGCCAGGACTGGGGGTGATCGTGTGGAATTCAGTGTATGTAAAAAGGCTATCTTTCGTTTTTTTTCTTTTCACCAACTTCGTGTCGTGGTTTTTGAGTGATGGGTTTCTTATGAGGTACACACAGGGTAGGAAATTTCTGACCAGGGGTGGGCCAATATTTTCGCCTGACAGAGGGCAGCACAATCCAACATCTTCGAGCCGCAGTGTGCCTGAGTCTTGTGAAGCAGTTCAGTGGTTGGAACTAGAATTCACCACATCGCTGGCGTCAGACAGTTGCCTGTACTTCCCTTCACCCATAATTATGTACAGGCTAAAATTCAATACCAATCACACACTAACACATTACTGAAAAAATAATTTCCTATCATGTTATAAAAGCAACTCTAAAGAGAGTAGGAACGACATTATATGTAATCTGAGGTAATACTGAATGCATTAATCATAGACGGAATCTTACGTGTATACGCAAATTTTGTCGTGTGTGTGTGTGTGTGTGTGTGTGAAATTATACAAGGTAAATTAAGTTCTCAAATATTTTGGTCTTTAGACCTAAGAAAACGAATTATTTTACTCTGGTTAACGAAACATGATTTTACTCGCCACTGGGAAGCCTCTGGAGGTTTGAAAGTTTGCTGTTTATATACTCGTATTCCTTACTTAGGTTTGTTGCCTGCCTATGGGCCAGTTTGTGTTATGAGGCTAAATCGAGTTGAAAGTCAGATGGTTAGGGCATATGCTGGAAGACGTAAGATGCGACTGGAGTTTTTTTCTCTTTCTTTTTTTCATCACATAATGCAAGCTGGGATATAGACTGGTCAACTATCCTTAAAGTATTATAGACACTGTTAGCCTAGCACTGTACTCCTCCCTCTCTCAAAAATCGATGATATGAAACTGGCTGTTACTTTATGATTATAATGCTCGCCTATCTTCGTCGTTCGGAGGCTCACCAGCAGGGCTGGTAGACCGTCAGACCCACCCGGGGGTGGACACTGAAGGTGGCCCAGTACCATGTTTCATGCATTTTATATGATCCACACTTTTTCACCGGCATGTAACTTTTGCTGGGAGTGAGTCGCTTCTCCAGTGACAAAAACCAGAGTTCATCGGTCTTCCATATCAGCTGTCTTCAGGGTTCACAGAGCACGACTTGAACGTGCATGGTAGAGCTATACGCTCGTGTTAGGTGCATGATGCAAGCCCGATGTTACAACAGATACAGTCATCCCTTGATGACATACAAACTCGCTCACAAACAGGGCCACTCTAATTTCTCAAATTTTGACAAGAATTTTTCAATTGGCAAACCTACCACTTTTATACATACATTGGTGAAGCACTGGCCTGGGGCGGGTCACTTTACCGTTGACAGAAAGTGATATTCCTTGGCCCAAATGAATATTATTTTGTCCTCTATGACCAATAAAATATGGTTTTAACGGGTGTTGAACAGCAGAGTTACCTATCCATTCATCGCGTGCGCAAGCCGTCCGCTGCATTACATGCCTCACATATTTACCACATTCCTTGTTTATTTTGGTGTTTCCGCTGGGTTAGTTACGGTGTGATTACTTGCTACCAACATCTTCTGGCCAGTGACGGGTCCCCTTGCCTCACTCATAAATTACCTAAGTATTATTTAGTGCTAATTTTATCTGATTTACCACTGAACCTGTTATCCTGCGTACATCTACTACCGGTATGTTTTTCAGATCATATATTCCCCTCTCGCACTCGTTACAATAGTAACTTATCCTGACGTCCCTGTTATTGAACTAAATGTCAACTATTGTCCACAGTTGTTCAGATGTTTATGACGTAAGCTTCCCTGTATTGTCTACTGATTTGATCCTGCGGCATCAAAGTAGCGTAATTGGACTGAAGCTCTCCTCTAACGTCAAACCCAAGTGCTCCTCACAGTTATTCCCTGTCCATGCAACAGGTCCTCCTCATACTTACTCCCTTTAACCTTTCTCTTCCCCGCACTGTTGCATCTCTTTATTATCGCTGTTGCATTGGCCACTTTTCTCCTGAACGATTATCGCTGTTGCATTGGCCACTTTTCTCCTGAACGGTATGCCTGCACCCCTCTTCCATTACGGCGGAGGCACAGCACGCGTCTGGCAGCATACTCTCACCTTTCTTCTGTCCACCTAATACACGAGTTAACGCATACTGTCAGTCATTCGTGTGTGCAATAGGATGATTCTGGAACTGTCTTCCTATGTCTATAGTTCCCTTTGCCGTGACCCCCCAGTCTTTCAAAGCACCATGTGTCCAAGGATCTCGAAATGAATGTATGCTGAATTTGGCTTTATTTAGTTCTGTTTATCCTGGAAAGAACAATTTTTTCCGTGCTTCTAGCCTTTGATCTCTCTGCTTTGCATAGGGGAAAAAAAAAATCCATTGTTCACTGTAATGTTGCACATTGTGTGTCAGAATCTTAACAATCCCATCATTTCATGACTAGTTAGCGAGTTAATTCACGATCGAACTTGCTGCCTTGTGTGGACATTATCCATGCCTACTTATTTCCGATAAGATTAAGATACGAGTAAGTGTGTGTGTGTGTAATTCACCGTGTCGGTCAGGATCACTTGATGGTCGTGATGGTCAGCTTTTACCCTCCCGGAAGGAAGCTGAGAGCTCATATAGTCCGATCTAAGGGCAAGGCTGTGACCTTCACACACGCACACATCCGTCCCCTTGCTCCAGGGGGACAGTAACCACCCACTTCGTCAGTGAAACTTTTCGCAACCTGAGCGAGGCGCGAACTCCCGTCCACCAGTTGGCAAGCGGGAACGTTACCACTGCACCAGCGAGCGGTGTGTGTGTGTGTGTGTGTGTGTGTGTGTGTGTGTGTGTGTGTGTGTGTGTGTGTAAATTGGGATTGTGTCGTCCTGTCTCGGCAATTCCCCTTATTTGGGGGGGAAGCAGCCTAGGTATATAAATAGATATATAGACAGATAGACTTAGTTCCGGAATGACAGGCAAAAGCGAACTGTTACTCGTCCCTGAGTGTCTGTTATGTGAGGGGAAAAAGAAGCAAGCCCCCACTCAGATGTAAACCCTTGGAGGCCTCATGAGGCTGAAGCGCCTTAACCCAATAAACTACCAGGCTTTGGTTTGGTTACACTGTTCCCATCCAATGTAGTAAAGGGTTTCCTGGGATATATGAAACCGATCTGCTTGTCATACAGTGTAGTCACGTGAAGGTTGTACTACTGTTGTTTTTTCTTGTCAATGGGCCGGGAAATGGCAGACTCATTAATTCACGTTTCGATTCTCAGCTTCGGTGTATAATGGTCTACACCAGTGATTCTCAAAGTATGGGTCGCGACCCAATGGTGGGTCACGAGATGAATTTTGATGGGTCGCAGGGACATAGAATAGGCCTAATGCTTTCAGTGTATTTTGTTAATTGAAATTGTAATTATCCTCATTACACTATTAGCATATTCATAATAACTTCGACAGGCCATATACCGGTTACTCTCTCTCTCTCTCTTTTACCCTGTGGGTCGCGAAGTATGTGACCAAATAGGGTCACACACTAAAAAGTTTGAGAACCGCTGGTCTACACAATAGCAACTTTCAAACATTAACAGCCAGGTTTCAGTGATCAGGCAGCAGTTTATTCCAATCCCTGCACTTCTTGCTGGTTATAACTGACTGATAGCTAGTCAGTCACTCCCCTCCCTTCCCCGGGCAAGTTAAACCTCTGCATTTTATTTTTTATTTTTTTTCCATGGAGGCCTCTTACTTCGGATGCTCAGTTTTACTGTGATGGCATTTACATCAATCATGATAAGAACTATGTGTGGGTAACTACTGAAACGCCACCGACTGCTAAATTCTATTTGAAGCTTTCACCATCATTCCATCATCTTACTCCCTCTGATTCTGATATCTGGATATCACTCACACCCACAGGATTAAGAACAGTGTCGGCAGGGCGGCCATGGTCCATGCAGTTTTTATGTGGGCCAGTACGATTAAATAAAATGCATAATTTTCAAAAAGAAACTTAGAAGATACTACACAAGTCACTGCATGTCACTCAAACACCATGCACCAAAATATCATATTTTATACCCAGTTTTTCTATTAAAAACCGTACTGAAAATTAAGAGAAAACAACGCTTTTCCATGTATCTACTCTTTCCTTAACTGAAATGATTGTCCTTCCTCTATTACTGGGTCACCTGGTGGCAGGGTCTGTAGTGACACAAAAGTTTGCTGGATGCCCTGGATACCTTGTTAGCTTTGTGGTGGGACTGCCACTGCATTGGTGGTGGTCACTTACCTGCTGCCGTAGGCAACTGTGTCAATCACGCTCGTTGTTGTAATCCCGGTCTGTCTAACCGAGCAGACCCATCAACTGCAGGCATGCAATGGCCTCTGGTGGTCCTCCCATGCGTGGAACCGATATTTCCTTGCAGTAGACAGCACCTCGTCACAGTGAAGAGCGGAGAAGCGTGGTTTTGTTCCTGGATGGACGCCGCATTTACATGTCCATCCAGTTAACAGAGTCGCCATAGTAGGCAATGCAGCACCCCGTTATTTGATTACATAGTTACTACTCAGCATTGTAAATGTTTTCCTAGGTTGCCAGAAACCACCAGGATTGTCACTCAATGTGGAGTCACTTAAAGTGGAATGAAGAATAATGCAAATTGTGAGGATGAGAAAAATAGGAAGAAAGGAGTGTAGACAAAGACAAAGAATGACAAAGGTGAAGGAAGAAGTAGGCAACACGACATCCAGTCCCTGGATGATGGTTGCCACCTCCCACCACCAAACCCAGCTGACAGTACACATTACACACTTTTATCTCACCACTGTCAGAATATAGGCTTGCAACACATACGAATGCCTTACCTTGCATGAGAGAGAGAGAGAGAGAGAGAGAGAGAGAGAGAGAGAGAGAGAGAGAGAGAGAGAGAGAGAGAGAGAGAGAGAGAGAGACAGACAGACAGACAGACAGACAGACAGAAAAAGAGAGAGAGAGAGAGAGAGAGAGAGAGAGAGAGAGAGAGTTTTCACACAGAGCAGAGAGCATTTTTTGTATTTTCTCTTCATCTGTAACAAAGTAACTGTGATAAAGACTACATACAGTATGACCACCTCGTCCAGGTCAATCAAACTGTAGTAGATGTACACTGTAGTCGCTCATCCGATACTGAAAATGAAACCTCAGTTGTCACTTTATCTAATATACCGTATCATAATCCTGTGTGTGTGTGTGTGTGTGTGTGTGTGTGTGTGTAAACTTGCTCGCCGTCCTGCTGTTGGAGCCTGGTGGCCTGATGGGTAGATTGGTAAGCAGATGTGTCGATGGGTAAAGCCTGACTTGAGTGCTGATACATATCGCTATTGAGCTGTGGCAGATAATGCTATTATAAGTTGCAATTACCTAATGTGTACTTGCTAGCGATTGTCTGAAGGGAAGTATATGTGGAAACTCTTTTGTACGATATGAAACATGATGAAGCATTCCGTATAAAACATCGTGCTAACTCAATAACCCGTCTAGCCCTGCACTGGCTGGGGCAAGGACTGGGCAATGATAAAATTAAGGAATGTGGAGGCGATAGTTCTCGTCGTGAGGCTTTATGGATATTGCTGGAACTCTATGTTTTTTAGATGATACCGAATTTTTGTCCACTTTATCAAGAAACCAAAATACATAATATGGAACAGGCTACAGTCAACACCATAACAGCTAGTCTACATGTCTGTATTATTTAGGATAGAGTATTATGACAACAATCAATGGAAACTGCTGTGGACAGTCAGTTTCTTACAGTTCGTTTTAACAAGACGTCAGCAGTGAGAGTAATAATTTTACCGAACATGTGGGCTGTTCAATAACTCTCCCTGAAACTGGAGTTGGGTGGATCTAAAATGACTCGGTTAGGCTTGGTTTATTGACCTTGATTTAATTAGCTTGAAAGGAACCAAATTACCCAGCCTGAACCTGGCTAAAGAAAAAGGGGGAAAAAAGTGAAGTGACTGGTCACAATTATCCTAACCTGCCTAGAAGGCACATGCAGGGCTTGAATGGACCTGAAGTTGTCTGAACTTAGCACTGGACCAACTTAATCTTGACTGGGTCACTTTGACTTTTCTGACATTTATGGTGGCACGACAAAGATACGCGGTCAACTAACGTAACTTTACAAACTCATGAACGCTAATAGACCACCTTCCTGTTCCTCAAAATCAACTCACGTTTCTGTTTCCCGGCCTGGAGGTGTGCAGATTGTGCCCTTACTTGTTGATGCAACACTCAAAAGCACGGTCTTCAAACTTGACTTAAACCTGTGATGGCCATCTACCTTAGTGACCCTCGTGCAATCGATTGGTATAAATAAACTGTAACATCTAAGTAACAGGACGAGCTACACTGCCTCCCACTGACACTAGGAGTTGCCCTCCCCTCCCCCCCCAAAAAAAAAAAAAAAAAAAAAATTATTACACACCATTTCCGTCGTTCAGATAGTCAATAGGCAGCAATAATTTGCAGGCCACTAATGATGTGCGTTAGACACTTTCAACAGATAAACGTACATAAAACAAACTTACCAACATTCTCAAGGCAATGGATTACAGTCTCCACATGGTTACAGTACACGGACATGTTCCTGTGCAACCTGCCATCAGTACTAGCGAACATACTAAAACAAAGCACCTCCACAAATTTATATGGTTTGAGTTTTCACCACATAAGTTCATTTAAAAGGCCTAAATAATAATAATAATAATAATAATAATAATAATAATAATAATAATAATCTATCTATCTATCTATCTATTGCCAGACGCTTTAATCCCGTTAGGGGTGGCCACAAACAAATCGCCATGTCGCCCTGTCCCCCGCCATTTCATTGCCCTGCTCCCAGCTCATAACACCCCCCCCCTCTCTCATATACCTCTCCATTCCATCCCTCCATCTCATTCTTGGCCTCCTCCTCCCTCTCCCCCCTTTCCACCTCACTCACATACACTCTCCTCGTCAGTCTCTCACTCCATAATAATAATAATAATAATAATAATAATAATAATAATAATAATAATAATGAAGAAGGTGCATGGAGCTACTGGATCAAGGAACAACTGTGCTAGTTTTGAAGCAAATTCGTGGAGTAATACAGGAATGGCGCCAAGCTGAAAAAGTGTTTGGAATAAGAAGAAAGAAGCTGGGGCAATACAGCAGTTTTCCACACTTTTCTGTAGAGATTTTTATTTTTTTAACGCCATTTCCCCCTTTTTCGGTATGGGCTAAGGCGTTGCCCCTGGGTAGAGGACTTTGGCTTGAAACGTGTAGTATTTTATGACCGGATGCCCTGCCTGATGTCTACCAATGACCCTTGGGTGGAATCGAACCTCCGACCCTTCAGCCAGAGCGGAGTGCTCTGACCCACTGAGTCAGCGGCCTTTCTTACCCACCTCGGCGCTAACAGCAATGACCGAATGAAGTGAAAGATACGGAAGTTTTAAACAACGTGAACAGATATATAATCAGTTGCTTATATGACATATGTACAGTATACATTTACTATCCTCAGACAGTTATAAGAGTACTTCCTCAAACTGAACACATGCAAACCTACTTCACTATCACAGGGATCTGTTCATAACACACACACACACACACACGAGCGCGCGCGCTTAAACTCCCGTAGACAGACACCCCCACAAGCAACACATAGGAGTAATATTACATACCGTATACACATCATCTTTATTATTATCATCATCATAATCATCATCATTATCATCATCATCTATGCCTCTTTTCTCCCCCTTGGATGGAGGAAATCATGGGACAAAATTAGCGTAGGCAACTGTGTGAGTCAGTGATGTGGTGAACTCTAGTTTCAACCACACAACTGCTTCACAAGACTCGCCCACGCTGGGGCTCGAAGATGTTTGATTGTGCTGCCCCCTGTCAGGCGAAAATATTGGCCCGCCCCTGGTCAGAAATTTACTGCCGTGTGCATGCCTTTTCCTTTTTTATTTCAGTCTTTCTTGTTTCTCCTCGTTAACTTTGATCGTCCTGGTTTTTCTTCGCTAATTTACACTTCTTGTTCCTCTCCGTTAGTTTCGATCTTCCTAGTTTTACTTCGTTAATTTCGATGTTTCTTGCTTCTCTTCGTTAGTTTCGATCTTCCTAGTTTTTCTTCGTTAATTTCGATGTTTCTTGCTTCTCTTCGTTAGTTTCGATCTTCCTAGTTTTTCTTCGCTAATTTCGATCTTTCTTGCTTCTCTTCGTTGGCTTCAATCATCCTAGTGTTTCTTCGTTAAACATGAGTTTTCATTTATCGTTGGTCTCTAGCTTGACCTCGTAAAATTGTCCTCGATATTTTTCGTAAGCTTCTGGGAATATATATATATATATATATATATATATATATATATATATATATATATATATATATATATATATATAAAACTGTGTGTGTGTGTGTGTGTGTGTGTGTGTGTGTGTGTGTGTGTGTGTATTTTTCCGTTTCATTTTTTTACTTGTATTAGTTTTGAGTGTGCCTTAATTTCACGTTATTTTCCTCTTTTTTTTTTTCTTTCGAGTCCGTTTTCCAGTAAAGCTTCTGTTTTTTTAATTTATCGTTTCTCTTACTGTGCAAGTTCCTACCTCTTCTCCTATTTAATTTTCGAAGAGGCTGGAGTTTTACACTGGTCTCTAATAAAGTTGGGTTTATAATTTCTCTCCTCGATAGGCTTCCCTACCGGTTAATATATATTCTTTAATTTCTAGTTGATTTTCACTCACGGAAAACTTTAGTTCCTCTTTAAAAGTACAGTCAATGTTCAACTACGCTTCTGGGTCGTTAAAAGTTGCTGTTTTTCCCTTCCTATTTCTTCAGCTAAGCTTCAGGTTGACTTAGGTGGCTCTCTTTCCTTTAACTTTCCACTAACAAGCTTTAGGCAGATTATAGTATGTCTCTCGCTCATTAACATGCAGGTTTTTCGCTATTTTCATTTACACTGTTGCTCCATTTTCCTTAATGTTTGGTGTCTGGTATAACGGCTGCTTTGTGATGCGACTTCCTTAAAAGATTTAACCTGCGTTGCGTATCCTCACGCGTCCTCCCTCTTTCCTTCTCTCTACCTGGACACCGCCGACATCATTTTACCTCCTCCTCCTCCCCCTCTGTGTCCCCTTCAGCAACTGCCACTTAAAAAAAAAAAAAAAAATGTTTGTCGGGACACCAGAGACAACTTTTCAAATAACTAAACCACTGGTTCTCAACCAAGAAGGTGTGCTCTCCTAGGAGGGAGGGAGTAATTTCCAAGGGGTCGTGCGGTTTCAGGGTAAAAAATAGTGAGCGGCTTGAACAATGTGTGTGTGTGTGTGTGTGTGTGTGTGTGTGTGTGTGTGTGTGTGTGTGTGTGTGTGTGTGTGTGTGTGTGTGTGTGTGTCACGATGAATTGCTGATTAATATTCAGTACTCATATCTGTCTCGGACTCAGCCTTCAAGGCACATTTTTCGCTGAAGCTGGGTTCTTTCCTTCATGCCTGTTATCTGGCCGCCTTTCCCCCCCCCCCAACCTCGTCGTTTCTTGGGCGCAAACCCCAGTTAAAATATATACGTCCCTCAACTTCCCCCCTATCCCTCTAAATGGAGAATAGTGAAGTGCAGGACAAGGGCTAATGCAGCCTGTATGCAACTGGTTGACGGCCACTTGAATCTGTGGCAAAACTATAATTCTCGAACAACTTTTTGGGAGTCAGATGATGACAGGATGATCGGGGGGGGGGGGGGGGGACTGGATGTGCTGACCAAGGCCAGGGGAACGTATAATTATGTGAACCAAGGCCACGGGGGGCGCGACCCGAAATGGTTGAAAACCACTGCACTAAATTTCTGGGAGACTCAAGGGCCACCGCACTCGCTTGTCACTTGTCCTGGAGGGCACCTGGGCGCCCCCGTGAACCACTTTAGTCGGCCAGATGGGTTACGTGGGTGAAACGCATCCAATCGGCCACAAAGCAAGAATGGCGAAGGAAGGGGAGCGAAAGAGCGTAGTCTCTCCCGAGCCACAGGAGAACTGACCCGCCGTACCCACCTCCACCTCGTGACCTCCCGCCTCACAACACCCCGGGGCGGGATGCCAAGCGCCGCAAGAAGTGTGAACTGCTCAGTCGATTTTACCAGATCAATCGATGAGTTGGGAATGTGTGTGTGAGGCCTGAGAGCGTGGGGGCGTGCCGGTGGTGTAGCCAGCTGCCCCTGGAGCAGCGAGGGGCGGGGGTAGCTTAACCTGCTGCTCACTCCTGCCTGTGTTCCTGCTCCTGCCAGTAACTCAGCCAGCCAGGGAGAGCGGGCACGGGCTGTTCCGGGAAGTAGCAACATCAACAGAGGAAGGAAGAGGGCTCAACATCCGTCAGTTGCTGGCATTTGTTTACACTGGACGCTATTTAAGAGTTCCCGCCAAAAATACTTGTTTCTTGTCGTTTCACTCCCCCCCCCCCTAGCGCTTACCGACTCAATCACCGCTAATTTGTGAGCTTTTGTAGCCTCTCCTCGCTTGACTATTGAAAATGTTACCTAATATGGCGGAGAGGAAACGAAGCTGTAAAAATGTCTTAAAAACTCGAATTCCACCTTCCTACTCAACAGTTTCCAACATGGGTATGCACTTGCCTTCAATGCCACACAACTCAGCACTTACTCCCTCATTCCTCTCAGTACAAAACCATATTATTTGCTCACGCTCGTTACCGTTCTTAGAAGACACTTTTCCTGTACCAGTCCATTTGTGGTTCACTGCAGGACTAGACCTTCTCGGCAGGAGAATGATGTTAGAATTAACCTTTCTCCATGTTGGCGAAATGCGAATGGGAAAGGCGTGTCTGTAGGATGTGATGCATGTACAGTAGAAGTGCTTGTCTTACTTCAGTTGCTTCAACCTTCTAAATGACTGTCTGTGAAGAGTTTCTTTAAAATGTGATGCATGTGGTAGTGCTTGTCTCACTTCAGTTAAAACAAGCTTCCAAATGGCTGTCTGTGAAGGGTTTCTATATAAACAGCTGTTGCCTCTGTAGAGACCATATTCGCCACTTCAGTGTGTGTTTGGAGGCGGATGGAGGTGTTTAGGGATGAGCTTTCCACATAACTCTTCCGAGCAGGATGGAATCAAAGGCTCTGTCCCAGGGTCTCAACCCTCCACCTCTGTTGCAGCATTCCTCATTCCTATCCAGCTTCAGCACAAGGCTGGTATGCCGAGTACGGTTAGTTCTTCATGACCACAACTGTTCTACTCTGAATTATTTCCTCCCTGTAACTGTATCAGCTCATTTGTGGCCCACAGCAAGTTCGATTCTTCTCGATGGGATAGTGACAGGCAGAATTAACCCGTCCACACCATGGCGAAGGACGAATGAAGACGCGGTTTCTGTGCGGAGAGTGATGTACGTGAATCGGTGTGTGTGTGTGTGTGTGTGTGTGTGTGTGTGTGTGTGTGTGTGTGTGTGTGTGTGTGTGTGTGTGTCAAACACTGTATATGCCATGGGCAGTACCGACAAAGCACCAACATATCCAAGCATATGAAAGGGTATACTACCAACACCCACTTTCACGTCCTCCATGGCTCGGGTTTCGAACCCTACAGAAGATGTGAACCATTGATAGATCGGATGGCGAACACGCTACCACCACACCAACGCGACTGCTAACATAAATCGTTTCCTGCCATCGACCTGCACGTTTATTTAAAGAATTCCCATGATAGTTACCCTGTTGTGACTGTGAAGAGTGCAGTTTACATCCAGAAATCTAGAATATACATCACCACCCTGTCACCCGCACTTCTGCTGCCCTGACACGCATCCTTACACTCACGTACACTCACACCCACACCCTCTCCATTACATTCACACGCACACACCGATACTCACACTCACACCCTCTCATTAAAGTCAAACGCACACACTAATACACTCACACACCCTCTACTACCCTCGCATTCACACTCATAAACTTCAGTACACACCTCTTCACCCAATGTTCTACCCCCTTCATTACCCCACCCTCCCTCTCTACCACTCACTCTTCCTCACCTGTCCTCTCCACCCCACTCCTCCCCGTCTCTCCCACCATTACCCCACTTCCCCTCCCACCCCATCATTCACCCTTCCTTACCTGCCTCTTCCTCCCCACTCCTCCCTATCTCCTCCACCTCTACACCACTGCCCTTCCCTCCCCACCAATCACCCTTCCTCACCTGCCCCTTTCACCCCATTCCTCATCCGACATTTCCCCCACCACTCTCCTCCCCATCTCCCAACACAACACAACACTCCCCCTCCCCACCTAGTCTCCCTCCTCATTACCCCACCCTCCCTACCCCATCTTCTAACACCACAGTCTTTCCTTCTCTCCACCCTACTTCCCTCCCTCAGATACAACCCCCACCACTACCCATGCCCCTTCTCCCCACGCTATCCCCTTCCCTCATATACTCCCACCACTAACCCTAACCCTCCCCCATCACTCCCACCATTACCCATACCCCTCCTCTTCACCCTATTCCCTTCCCTCATAGACCCACACCAATACCCCAAACCCTCCCTCATCACCCCACCACCACCCATGCCCCTCCCCTCGTGCACCGCTCCACCGCCCTTACCTTCCCCCACCACTCCCCTTCCTCCTCCACCTCACTCAACCTCCCCCATCGCCCCCACCACACTTCTTCCTCTCCACTTCATTCCCTCTCCTACGTATCCCACCACTACTCCTTCCCGTCCCCTCCCCCACCACTACCTCATCCCTCTATTTTCTACTCCACATTCCCCTCCCCCTACAGCATCAATCCTCACCACTCCCATATCCCTCCCATCTTCCTCTACTCCCTCACCATTCCCCTTCCTCCGTGTCTTTACTCCCTTCACCACATTTACCCCCAACACTCTCCCTACCCTTCCTGTCCACCCCCTATCCCACTCCCCAGTCTACACCAACTACTGTCCTTCCCATCCCGCCTTCCCCTCCCTCTCCTCTCCAATTTTACCTTCCCCCACTCCTTACTTACCCTCCATCCCCCTCCCTAACCCCTACTTCTCCCCCTCCCCACCTACCCTTATTTCCCTTCCCATCTGACCCCACCATTACCCCACTTTCCCCTTCCCCACTACAGCCGGTCAGCCGTACAAAGCGCCAGTCAGAGGGACCGTGCCTTACTCTGACACCAATCCATTTCGTCAGACACTCACTCGCTTTTGTCAACCACTACTGTCAATAACTCAGCCACGTCAGCCAGTCTTGTCAGCCATTCAGCCAGTCTTGTCAGCTTCTCAGCCAGTCTTGTCAGCCACTCAGTCAGTCATGTGCCTCTCAGTCAGTCTTGTCACACACTCAGCCAGGTTGCTTAGCCAGTCTCATCTGTAAGTGTTGTCAGCCATGCATCCACTCTTGTCATCCATCCTCAAAACAGCCAATGGGTTAGAATTGTTCGCCAGTGAGTCTTTTTTGGCATCACAGTTATCACTGTAACTTATTCGATCTGCCTAAAGCTTTAGAAAGCTGGCAGATGATTGGTTGTCCGAGTGCATTCCTTATAAAAGATGCAGTTTAAATTACTGTACTTTTATTATAAGGGTTACAATAGCCGTTTGACGAAAAGATTGCCTAAATAAAATATTATATATAGTTATTTATATACTGTAAAGTAATTTAAAAATGGACCCTTACAATGTTTATCAAATGGTCTTGACACGTTTGAAATTTTGAATTCTCGGGACAAACCAAACCATGTCCAAGTAAAGTTTTATGAGTACCTTGATTTTTAAAAAATGTTCAGCCAAATCAAGTTAAATTATGTCATTAATGCGATTGTTTGTATCATCTAACCAGGAAAATATGGCTGTGGGGGAGGGGGGGAGGTAGGCCGCTGGTGGGATGTCCCATTGGCTAAACAGACGAATATTCGAATTTATTTAAGGGCATTTGCTGTCGCATCAGTTTGCATTATGCTCTCTACTTATGAATCATCAGTAAGTTTTCTATCTTTTTAGCTTCTAATATCTAGTTACAGCTTACCGAGCTGTGGCAAGGTATGGACTGCGGGATATTTAAAAGTGACGGTGACATATAGCTTCTGCACCCGTGTCTATCTTATTTTTACTGGAATTCCGATGTTTTCTAAAGTTGGAGTTTACACAATGTCGCAGTAATGATAATTTACCTTAAAATTTCTGAACATAGAGTCAAAGATGGTACTCGTCAAACTTTACCTGAATGTGTTTTGATCTGTCCCGAGAATTCAAAATTTCAAAAGTGTCTAGACCATCTGATAAACTTTGTAACGCCCCGTTTTTATATTAATCTATACAAATAACTATATATAATACTTATTTGGGCAATCTTATCGTCAAACAGTTATTCTAGCCAATACAATAAAAATCATTTTAAATGGATCATTAACTAGAAGGCACTCACAGCGCATACCTCTGCCAATGCCATTGCCATTAACAAGGAAACGGGTCCGTGTGTGGAATACATATGATCCGAATCCGCCCGACAATTTAATCCATTGTTCCTTGACCCATGGTCCACTCCTCCACAAAATTTTATTGAAATTCATTGAGAATTTTTGGAGATATTGTGAGAGATACATAAGATCCGGATCCGGATCCGCCCCCAAATTTAAGCAATTCTTTCATGGCCCATGGCCCACCCTTCCACAAACTTTCATTGAAATTCACTGAGAACTTTTGGAGATACCGTGTGGACAAACAAACAAATAGACAATCATAGGTGAATACATAACCTCCTCCAGCCTCGTTAGCTGAGGTAATAATGAATGCACTAGGACAACCAATCAGCTGCCAGCTTTCAATGGCTTAAGACTCATCTCTTCTCAGAGCAGATCGAATACGCTATGGACTGGATTTTGTAACAGTCAGTCAACCCATACACCAGTCTTCTCAACAGTCATTCCAACAGTCAGTCATTTCATATATTGACCTTCTGCACAGTCATGCCAACGGTCACGCTTTTTTAGTCACTGTTTTCCATCGTATTCCAACAGTCACTCTTTTTAACTTCACTCTTTAACAGTCATCTTGCTCAACAGTCAGTCATTCCATCATAACAGGATCCTCAACAGCCATCCTTTCCAAGTGACTCTTGCTAACAGTAAGTCATTCCAATACTCATCCTTTTCAACAGACAGCCTTTTCACCTGTCAACCATCCCAGTCAGCCGGTCCAACAGTCATTCTACTTAACAGTCACCTATTGCAACAGTCAGCCATTCCAAGTCACTTTTCTTAACAGTCACCTCTTCCAACAATCACCCTTCTCAACGGTCATTCTTTTCACCACCAACAATTACCCTTTTCAACAGTCATCCTTTTCTCCTGTCAGTCATTTCAACAGTCGTCTTTCCTAACAGTCAGCCATTCCAACAGTCATCCTGCTCAACAGTCAGCCATTCCAACAGTTATCCTTCTCAACAGTCAGTCATTCCAACAGTCATCCTTCTCATCAGTCAGCCATTCAAACAGTCGTCCTTCTCAACAGTCATGCATCTCAACAGTCAACCTTTCAAACAGTCATATTTCCAACAGTCACCCTTTCCAACAGTCATCTTTTCTATCGGACATATTTTTCAACAGTCTCCTTTCAACGGTCAGTCTTCTCAACATTCATCTAGGTACTCAATCATCCAGTCAGGGCAGCT
The DNA here is from genome assembly GCF_032717465.1 of Coenobita brevimanus. NCBI lineage: Eukaryota > Metazoa > Arthropoda > Malacostraca > Decapoda > Coenobitidae > Coenobita > Coenobita brevimanus. The sequence continues at coordinate 6,414,487 of NC_137063.1, forward strand.
CACCTTCAGTCAACCAGTTACCTAGGCCAACAATTAGCCAGTCAGCTGGGCCATTAGAAAGCCACTTAGCTGGTTGTTAGAGGGCCAGTCCTACTAGCAATCACTCAGACCAGGAGTAATTAGCCAGTTAGTACGCCTGTGTGTGTGTGTGTGTGTGTGTGTGTGTGTGTGTGTGTGTGTGTGTGTGTGTGTGTGTGTGAGGAAGGGAGGAAGGTACGGTAAGAACAATACCTCATGAATTTAGATACATACCGACGAGGTATCATGGATGAAAATACAACATACACGATGCTACTTTAACTGTGAGAGAAAACTATTACAAAAAGAAAGGCTCTTCATCCACCTACAGTGCAGGCACGGAAAAGGAAGTATATCTATATTGTGAGGGAGTGGCCAGGTTATGAAATTTTACAGGAAAGGAAACATTCTATTTACCACTAAATTGCGCTTAATAAATCTTTGCCTAACCGTGTCTTGAACTGTTGTATCGAGATCCTTGACAGAAAAAAAAAAAAACTTATGTACGACGGTGTAAACATTCCAGGTCATGTTTCCACATGTGGTTCCCTCGTACGTGATGGGAGTCAGTGTTTTCAGATCCATGAGAGATTTTGAAAATCTTAATTAGATGTCTACAAACGCCTAGTGTCTAACGAAAAGAGGCCCAGTGCCTGCAGCCTTCTCTGGTATCGCATGTACCTGATGGATGGAATCAGTTTAGTAGCCTGTGCCTGGACTCGATCAAGTCTCACTGTATCCTTCTTCTGGGTTGGTGACCAGAACTGCATAGCATATTCCAGATCTAACTGTACAAGAGGAATGTTAATAAAGAGAATGACCTTCTTATTTCTGTAACTAAACTGCCTCATTATATAACCTAGAAGCCTCTATGTTTACTTCTATACCTCAATTTTAGGTCACTGCTGATTATACTCCGAGCCAGCCAACTCATCCGTAGAGCTGCACCTTCTCAGCCGCTACCCGAGACTCATCGAAGGTCAGTGTGAAATTTACGAGTGAAAGTGAACATACTGTGTGGCAAATCATTTTATCACAAAGGCGAAAATTACCTTAGCCAATCAGTGGCGACTGTTAGAAGTAGTGGTTCTTCGGAAAAGTTGGCTGGAGCAGAGTACAGGACATCTAAGTCTTTCTCCAGATCAATACTGCTGATCGCACTTCCTAACAAAAAGTTGGCTCTTGGATCTGCAGGATCAGTGTGCGTCACCTCGCACTTGTGCAGACTGAACGGCACTTGCCATCGTTCACACCACTACCCTATCATAACCAAGTCCCCAGTTAGTACATGTATCTTATTTCAGTGACAAAGCATTACCTCTTAGTTTTGACATTCGGAAATTTTGCTATTTGGCTGACCACGTCCAAACCTATACCACTGATGTGAAGGATGAATAACAATCGCCCAAGGACTGAACCCTGGTACTCCATGGGGCCCAGGGATGAAAAAGTGTGATATGCAAATGATGCAATGAAGTGTATGAGAGAGAGAGAGAGAGAGAGAGAGAGAGAGAGAGAGAGAGAGAGAGAGAGAGAGAGAGAGAGAGAGAGGTGTAGCAGTGTATTAAATGTGGTAGTGTTGTAGGGGGGCCACCAGTACACTCCTCGCTTCCTTGTTAACTCTCTTCCTTCTTGTCCTTATCACCTCGCTCACTCCCTCACTCTCTCTCGCTTGCTCACGTCTGGTGCTTCACTCCCTCTCTCACACTTCAAAGTTTTACTCACTCACCATCTGTAACTCTTTTCACTTATTCATATTTTCTCACTAACTTTACTTGTTCGTTCTCTAAAACCCCTATTCTCTCTCTCTCTCTCTCTCACACACACACACACACACACACACACACACACACACACACACACACACACACACACACACACACACACACACACACACACACACACACACACACACACGTAGGCTAACTCACTTGCAACACTACTTACAAGCGCTCACTCTTATTCCTTGCCGTCCTCTCTCTCACTTGTTCACTTTCACTCCCTCACTTACTGGATAGTTCACGTTCTCTCTCTTCCCCTCCTGCTCACTCTCTCTCACTCGCAACCTTCCTCACTTTCATTAACAAGCTCGCTCACTCTCTGTCTTACTTAGTGCTTTCCTCTTTCTCACTCCATCGCACCAACTCACACAATCACCCTCACTCATTATCTCACTTCATTCTCACTCGCTCACTCATCAAATGTTACTTGGACTTTCACGGTCATCCTCGCTCACTCACTTCCTCTCTTTAATTCCCTTTCTCTCCCTGGCTGCTTCATTCGACACTCTTCCTCACTCCTTGTTGCTCTTCATTCGCTCACCTACTCACTCATTCTCGCTCACTATCTTTCCTCTCTCACTCCCAACGTCACTCACTCACTCAACACCTAATGGACTCTCGCTCACAACTTCACTCATACATGCATTCACTTACTTATTTTCTCATTCACTCGGTCCCTCACTCCTAACTCACTGTTTCTCTTATTTACTCATCTTCTTGCTCACTCGCTACCTCACTCACTCCCACTTCCCTCTTTCTCCTTCCTTCCCTCTTTCACTTGCCTCCTCACTTATCCCGCTCTCACTCACTCTCAATTATAACCTCATTCACTCCCTCTTACTCACTCCTTCTCCCTCACCCACCTCCTCACTCACCCTTCTCTCATTCCCTTTCAGTCACTTTCTCTTTCTCCCTCTCACTCACTGTCTCTTACTCCACCTCACTCTTTCTCTCCCATTCGTGCTCCTTCTCCCTCACTCACTCTCCCTCCCCCTTCACCTCTTTCTCCCTCTTGCGCCCTCGCTCGCTCGCTGCCTCACTCATTCAATCTCACTTGTTAACTCCCTCCCACTCGAGTACTTTCTCTCATTTGCTTTTTTATGCAGCCAAGTCTCTCTCTCTCTCTCTCTCTCTCTCTCTCTCTCTCTCTCTCTTACTCCCTTTTTTTTTTTTTTTTTTTTTTTTTTTTTACTCCCTCCGTCCTCACTTTCCCTCCCCTCTCCCTCTTTCGTCACCTCCTCTTCTGTCCATCCTTCCTCCTTCCCTCGCTTCCCAGATTTTCCACTGTCTCTCCCTTCCTCTCCGTCCCTCCCTGCACTGTCTCCTCCCTCCCTCCCTCACCACTATTGCTCTCATACATATTCTCTTTTATACCCAATAACTTTCTCTTTCCTCTTCCCCTCCTCTCATTCCTCGTATAGGCTTCCCCCCCCCCCTCTCTCTCTAATTCCACGCATTTTCATGTACAAATGAAACGTTGGTAATAATCATAATAGAAAAAAAAAAGTAAAAAAAATACACGTAAATGAAGTAATATGGTGACCTGAACCTTTACATATTTCAAGCTTTTTTTTTTTTTCTTTTTTTTTAACGTATCCCTTACAGTCTCTCACTGACATTTCACTGCTCATTTTTTCCCCGTTACTTCCCGCCAACTTTTTCTGTCGAAGGAAATGTGGATGAGGAGAGAAAGCCTTAACCCCTTCAGTCCCATGACGTACTTTATTCTTGTCATCAAACGATTTTATTCACCTTTCGCGAGAGTTTAATTAATGGAAGCATTAATGGAGATTATATATAACCCCTGCCGTTGAAAAATGCGTCAAAAGCCGAGTGAAATCGTCTGAAGGAAACAGGAATATAAGTACAAGTAAGTCACCGGAAAGAAGTCTTTAACCCCCTTCAATAAATAAATGAAAGTCCTTCGAAAGTTTGATAAATTCGTCAAGTGATGGGAATAAATATACCAAAAAAAGTTTCTCCAAACCTACACAAACTTGCTGTGCTAGAAAAATTAACTGAAATGAAAGAAAAACATTCGGGGGCCGAATGCTAATCGTCCGCCAAAATATGTTGTTGGCTAAGGTATAAGTTGCCAAGAAATCAAATTTGAAGAAAATTTGTAAAACTCTACGGAATTCAGTCACCACGTTTCACAAAAGGCCAATCCATATTCAGAAATACATGGTGGCTGGCATTCGATGGTCTTTGATCAAATCCTCGCCAAAAGTTAATCACTTCTGCCCATCCACATAGCTGCTGTTTCTTGGAGGTTTGGTAAAAATTCATCCACTACTTCTCGAGATATTTTGGAAACAAATACACACAGACCCGCCGACAAAATCTGCATCGCCTCGCCTTGCTAAAGAAAGGCGATAAAGTGTAAAAGGTACAGGAGGAGGATAGACGGCACGAGGTGCTTAGCCGCAGTGCTCATTCCCGCAACATAGATCTTTGAGCCTGTGGCGGTTTTTTTTTCCACTATCCTGGTATACAAGGTCGCTGTATCATCCAAGTTACCACAGTTACTTCCTCTAGTGCTAGTTTTACCTACCAACCCACAAAGGGTGGCTGGGCACCTGAGTCGAGAACCCTGGCGCTAACGGGCCGGCAGCTTCGCAGTCAGCGATGCTAACCATTCAGTCACTGAAAATGACGTCACCGAATTCATGGGGTTTAATCATCCCTAAATTTTCCTGTTGCTAAAATAGTGTATCATTGTTCAATCCCTTTACGTGAGTGGGTGTCCCAGAAACCCAGCAAAATCGTCTGTCAACAACACATACACAAACAGTTGCGTCTTCTCTGTTCTGTATTTACTCCACCCATCGCCAAATGACGGCATTCAGCTAACAGTGGGTCACACAAGCCTGAACGTTACTACTGTCACCGTTAACTTTCATGGTCGGGAAAACTTTAGCAGTTTATTCCAGTTACCACCAAACGAATTTACTGGGACGTGGGCCATACCTGCCTGAATGCTAATCCTACTGAGTGGGTTCGTGGCCCCTTCACTACCAGACGTGTTTCGTAAGCTGACTAAACTCGTCCCGCGGTAGAATGACATGTAAAAGACGTGCTCGGACTGAAAAAGTTACAGGGATTTTTTTTTTTCTTACTTCACTACTAAAAATGTATCTGAAGATGAATATAGTCGACTTTAGGCATCAGGAACATAAAAAAAAAAAAAAAAAAAAAAAGTAAGAGAGGAGACACGGCTGGACTGCTGGGACTGCAGGGTGTGTGTGGTGTATGTATCCATGTAACTCTGTGTAATTCACCCTCACACCACATTCTACTTTCTCTTCCTCCACAACACACACACACACACACAGTCTCTCTCTCTCTCTCTCCTTCCAATCACATCCATAGGCCTTCTTCCCTCTACAAGTGACTTCCTCACACATAGGCCTGTTCAGTCTGTCTGTCACAAACAAACACACACACACACAAACACACACACGGGAGAAGAGAGAGAGAGAGAGAGAGAGAGAGAGAGAGAGAGTGTAAAGCTTGCATAAACCTACAAACCCGGTCCAATAAAAACTGGGTAATGAATATATGGAAGGAAAGTAGCCCCGGTGCTCCCAGGGCAAGACGGCCTCAAATCACAACACCCTCAGAGCAGTGGGTTTGTGGCGGGGTTTTAATGGGGTTTTAGTGGTGTGGTTCTGAAGGGGTTGTGGGTGCGGTTATAATAGGGATGTGGGTGAGGTATAACTGCGGTATTGGCTTGGGTTTTGGCCTGAGTGTATGAACTTATGGCAGCTTTAGGTGCGGATTTCGCGTGGTTGTTAGTGTGCTGTAGTTTCCTGGGTTGTAAGTGGTTCTCGTTGGGTGTGGGTGTGGTTTTGGTGTGGGTGTGATTTTCGAGGGGTTGTGGGTGTGGTTTTGGAGAGGTTCTTGATTGAAACTATGTAACACAAACACACAGACCAAAACAAAATATAATTCCTTTAATACGACACCTTTTTTTTTTTTTAATCTTTATTCTTACTCACCTCTAGGCGATTCATCCACCTCAGATTACACTATTCGAATCTAAGAAGCTGGATATAGAGTACACTAACTCCTTGGCTACTGGAGGTCCTTTCTTATCAGTGTAAAATCTACAAGTGGCAGCCTGATTATGATAAAAACGTCATCGGAGTGAAGGGGTTAAGACTAAGCTCATTCCTCACCATTCAGACCCTAACCGTACAGGAAACAGGTAAAAGCAGGCCTAAAGTGCCTGAGAGAAATTTTATTGGAAAGGTAGACAGTAACAAATGGAAGAGTTACTGCACATCCATATAGCCTATTCCATACCGTATCACATGTGCAGCCCAAGAAAGTAAGTCATCACCCTTTTATAAATATTGTCGATTTATTTTCATCTGTCGGAACTGGTCCACTCCTACAACTTCAGTATTAGGTCCAAGAAATTCGATCATCCCTAGTTATGACGTAAAAATAGGTCTCACTGGTTACTAGACGAAGTGATTCTTCAATATGATTACATCTGGCCATCAAGTGGGCTGAAAGTTAGGGATCTTTGTGAGGTAAGAAAACCCGCGTTATGGTCGTCTTACACTGCATTACCGCATCCACAGGCCAGGAGGAAGGCTGGAAAGTGCCCACATCAATCACGCTCCAGCACTTCTCCACGGCATAACCGATTATGAATGTATAACTAATTAAGCTAGTCAGGAAGGAGAAACTGGCATATATATATATATATATATATATATATATATATATATGTGTGTGTGTGTGTGTGTGTGTGTGTGAGAGAGAGAGAGAGAGAGAGAGAGAGAGAGAGAGAGAGAGAGAGAGAGAGAGAGTTGCTGTAACTATATTCCACTGGTACTAACTTCGTCTCCCTCTTGTAAGTTACATAATAGGAAATAAAGTTGATCTCAATGCCGTACATAAGGAGGGAGGGAGGGAGGATGGGAGAAGGAATGGAGAGAGGGAAGGAGGAAGAGAGAGGAAGGGAAGGAGGAACGGAGAGGGAAGGAGGGAGGAAAGTAGGAGAGGAAAGGAATAATACAAAGAAGGACATATGATGAATTACAGGAAGGACAGGAGGAAAGGAAGGGCAGAGAGGAGGAAAATAAACAAACATGGAAGGACAACGGATACAAAAAAGAAGAGAGGAAAGGTAAATGGGAAGGAGAATCTTAAAGTAAAGAGAAAGAAGGAGAGTGCAAGGAAGGGAGGAAGTGTTTATGGGTGAGAAGGAAGAAAAGGACAAATGAAAATTGGGGAGACAGAATGTGAGTGAAGAACGGAAGGAAGGAAAGGATAGGAAAAATATTGAAAAATAAGAAAGGTATGTGAAAATGACAGGTGAAAGAGAGAGAGAAAGAGAGAGAGAGAGAGAGAGAGAGAGAGAGAGAGAGAGAGAGAGAGCGAGAGAGAGATGATACGGATGAGTGAGTGAGTGAGGTGAGGAATGTGGAGGTAATGGTAGGAGTGTGGTGGCCGTGATGAAGGTAATAACAGGTACTGATGCCTTCCCTCCAGTCTTTCCTCCCTACCTTCCCTCCAGACTTCCATCCCTACCTTACCTCCCTACCTTCTCTCCAGTCTTTCCTCCCTTCCCTCCTTACCTTCCCTCCAGCCTTCCATCCCTACCTTTCTTCCAGCCTTCCCTCCCTTCCCTTCCTTTCCTAACTTTCTTCCAGCCTTAACTCTTCGCCCTCCCTACCTTCCCTCAAGTCTTACCTCCCTTCCCTCCCTACCTTCCGTCCAGTCTTACCTTGCTTTCCTCCCTACCTTCCCTGCAGTCTTACCTCCCTCCCGTCTTACCTCCCTACCCTCCCTCCCAGCCTTACTTCCCCACCTTCCCTCCCTACCTTCCCTCTAGGCTTTCCTCCCTACCTTCCCTGCAGTCTTACCTCCCTCCCGTCTTACCTCCCTACCTTCCCTCCCAGCCTTACTTCCCCACCTTCCCTCCCTACCTTCCCTGTAGGCTTTCCTTCCTACCTTCCCTACAGTTTTTACAATGGAAAATACAAGTGTCCTTCCTTCCCCTCTTCTGGCTGGGTTTGAAGGCTGATAAATTAGTGACATTACGAATGGCGAGAGGCGTCACCACCAGCACCATCCCAACCTTTTTCCCACTATAATAAATATGGTGGGCAATATCCACAAACGGAAAAGAAAACACAGGCGTCTGAGAACTATCATTAGAGTGACCTATGAAAACTGGCCACACTTCCATTCCATTACAAATGCCTTGGAAATTATCGGAACCAGGCAACGAGGAACTGATGGACACAGACGGTACATCTGGGCAAGGAATATATCACAAGTAGTTTTAATGGAGGCAACGTAGAAATGTCAGAGTCTACCTCCATTTCTAGAATACAGGGAATGGCACAATGTCTCATGACCGAAAGCTAGCAAACCAACTCCGATATTCAAAAAACGATAATAAATTACAACCAGGTAACTCCTATTCAAACCTCATCAGAATTATTAGATAAAATAACCTCTTTAAAAATTTGCAGAATGGTTTATGGAAAAACTGCTCAGGTCTTAACAATCTTGTGTTTATGTTTTTATGATATTCTTAATACGTACACTGAAATATGTCGAAATCATCTATCTCGAAGTGTTCAGTTAAGCTTTCCCCCAAAGCCTCCACATATGTAATATATAAAAGCACATTGTTTTATATAATACAGCAATGTGCTCAATTGCACTGATAACTGGCTGACATACCGTAAACAAAAAGTAATGTAAAAAAATCAGACTGGATGACCGTCAAAAATGGAGTGCCACAAAGATAAATGTTGGGGTCTGTTCTATTTGGTATGTATATAAACGATAACGACAGAATTTGTCATTAGATGTTGTGGTGATACATACAATGGTAACAGTGGATATATAATTACAACCTGAGGGAGATCTTGATAAATGGCTTAACTGTGTCGACACGTGGCATACACATACTAATACTGGATTACACACAACATTAAAGAGTGTAGCAATAACGAAAACCAGTTACTCTATGAACAGCATTAAACCTGGCAATGTAAACCTAGAGGTAGTTAGGATTAACAAAAAGTAGCTTTAAAAGAACTACTCATTTTCTGCATAAAATATCGCCAAAAATTTTATTGGTATTATGGGTAAATCTTGTAATTCAGAAAATATCATCTTTGTCCTGGACACTTCCTCAGTGCTCCACACAGAGTACACGTAGTGTGTTCAGTTCTAGTCATCATTCTAAGAAAAATTAAAAAGTAACGGGAAAGAATTCAGGAAGAGGCGACAAAAGTAATGGCTGGGTTTCAACTCAAAACCAAATGATGAAGGTTAAAAGAACTGGAACTATTTAACATGGCAAAGCGCAAAACGTGAGGGAATATAATAAAGATGGACACATGTTCCAAAGGTCTGATAATATGGTACTTGACTGGTACTCACAACAGACCAGTTGAATTACATTAAACATTATAAGCACAAGATCGTATCTGATAAGTAAATTATTTCTTTCTTAACAGGACTGCAACTCCATGGAACATAATTTTACATTCAAATATGATAGAGTGACACAATACTATGATTTAAAGTCTCCTGGATAAGCAACTACCCTCTACACACAGTCTGATTATAAATTTATTTATGATGTGTGTGTGTGTGTGTGTGTGTGTGTGTGTGAAACGTACTACTAAATAGGCAAAAACGTGAAGACAGGTATCTCAAGTGAAGCCAGGATTCCGGGGGCTGAACAGGTGTAAGTTATAATCTGACCCATTTCACTGAGCATACAGTTGATACTTCTCCCACTCTCATAGTCTCTCTTTCCTTGTTTCTTGACTCTCACATCCCAGCCTTAGGCGGGGAAACAGGTCAACATGATGCTGATGAAAAATGTTTCTTTCATCCATACACAGCAGGGTACGACAAAACTGCAGTAACTTAAGACAGCATAAAATACATATTCATTTCATCTTTCCAGTGGCAGAAGTCTCATTAACAGGTTTCCTATATTGCATGGTAGTCCTCGATTTTCCCCACCGGCTTAGGCTGAAGGCAATGTTGGTGGGAAGCTTTCTGTTTGTTGTCCTTTATCTTAAACTCACACAAGACATACCGTATTGACAACCAACTTCATGGCCAACGACACGGAAGGACCACTAGGTCTATGTTACTTGCATCCCTTTTACTCCTCTATACTTCTCACCTTCATTCCCTATCTTCCCCTCCAGCCTGACCTCCCTCCCCTCCCCTCTGGCCCTTCCTCTCTACGCTCCTCCTTGTCCCGTTGCCAGTCTACTCTCTCTCTCTCTCTCTCTCTCCTTATCCCGTTACCAGTATACTCTCTCTCTCCTTACTCCGGTACCAGTATCTCTCTCTCTCTCTCCTTATGCAACTACCAATATTTTTTGTATGTGTCCGACTCTGGACATAAGCTTCACAGCCCGGTACTAAGGCCCAGTAGTCCTCCAACATCCACACACCTCCACATGTCACCGCTTCGGCGCTAACACCCACCGTCCATATTGAATACATGCTAGGGCTTTCTCATACAGGACTGGTGTATTGGTATTAGCAGGGTATTTTTACGACATGTTGGCGGGTGGTCTGGTAGATCAGTAGAGTATACTTTTTAAAGAAATTGAAATCTTTAAACTGTTCCCTGCCCCAGTGGAGATTCGAACCTGGGTCCATTAAGACTGCAGGCCAACTCTACCGATTCCAATCCCTTCTGTACCTTCTCAATGCCCTCTCTACTCCCTCAATGCTCTCTATTTACCTATAAACTTCCCTCCTCTCTCTCTCTACTTAATGCCCTCTCTTTTTACCCCTCAATGTCCTCCTCCTCCACCCCTCAGTGCCTTTTCTACTCCCTAAATGACCTCTCTCTCCACCTATTAATGACATCTCCCTTTCCCCCCAATGCCTTCAGTGTCTTCCCCTCTCCCTCAACGCCTTCTCTCTACTCAATACCCTCTCTACCTCCTCAAAGCCTTCTCTCTCCACCCCTCAATGCCTTCTCTCTGCTCAGTACCCTCTCTACCTCCTCAGTGCCTTCTTTCTCTCTCTCTCTCTCTCTCTCTCCCCTTAATGACCCCTCTTTCCAACCCTCATTGCCCTTTCTTTAGTTCCCGCTTTCCCTCCCTGCACCCGTTAATGCTCTCTCAATACCCCCCAATGCCCAGTCTGACCCCTCTCGGTAACATCTATAATTTTTTCATTACCCGGTGTGGCCCCTCCCAATGTCAGTTCTATTCTCTCGCTGCTCAATACCTTCTCTGCATTTCACATTACACCACTTTAAGAACATCATTCATTACCCTCCCAATACCCCGTCCCTGTACTCTCTTTACGCCCTCTAAAACTCTGTTCAATGCCCAATGCCCTCTCTGTACTATCATTTCTTCAATGCCCGGTTTTTGCTGCTTTCAATGCCCTCTCTGCAGCCCATCACTCATTATCCGTTACTGTTCACTTTTCAATGCCCTCTCTGCGACCTCTCCAACCCAGGTAAATGCTCAATACCCTCTCTTCATCAACATCAAATGCCTGTTTTTGCACATACTGTACTCTCACTGTGCCCTCTGCAACCCAGCTCAATGCCGTTTCTCAATGCCCGGTCCTGCTCTTGTTGCCTGGCTAGTAGATGCCCAGCCACAATGCCCCTCCTTATTTTATTCCTCGTTAAAATGCCGTAACCCACCCGGCACATACCTCCACCTCCCTCACACCTCCTTACACCACCTCATAAACCCATCCTCTACTCTCTCTCTCTCTCTTCTGACTTACTCCCCATCCCTCTTCTTCCTTTCCATACCTCTTTCTCTGTTGTACCTAAACTTCCTCTGTTGTATATATATTTTTAACTGTTCTCTTCATTCTCTATCATCTCACCTGTCCATCATCAGCTTGTTTTCCTTCTTCCTTCCTTGCAGTTACCTCTGCCAACGCAGCTGGAGGAGGTTATGTATTCACCTATGTTTGTCTATTTGTCCACACGATAACTCCAAAAGTGTTCAATGAATTTCAATGAAAATTTGTGGAAGGGTGGGCCATGGACCGAGAAAGAACTGATTAATACTGGGGACGGATCCTGATCCGACATTGGCGGAGGTATGCGCTCTCTGAGTACTTCCTAGTTCTCCATTGTCCTTGACCTCTTCAGTTCAGAGACATGTTTTAGATTCTGTTTTTTCTATTTAATTTCATTCCGATACGTCTAAGCTTTTCCAACATGAGGGTTGGTTACCAACCCTGAATAACTGGTTCTCTACTGGGGGGGTTCTCCTAAATCTGATAAATTCATCTGGTGGCAGCAGAACCAGACATTACTGTCCTCGTGGCGATGTGGTTCATTTGTTTTGTATCTCTCTCTCTCCCTCCCTTCACTTGTTTTTAGTATCTCCCTCTCAACCCTTCTGCACCCATCTCTACCTACCTCTCACACTTCCTCTCTTACTGCCACAAACCGGTCTTTTACTGTCATCCTATATCGATTTCTCTCTTCTTTCTTCCCCTGATCTCTGTTTCCTTCTCTCCTTCTCCTACTTTTGTTCCTTCCCTCCATATTTTCGTCATGTCTCTCATCCTCCATCTCTCCTACTCTCCCTCCCAATACAGGCAAAGTGAATCAAGTAAAGTACACACATCAACATAAAATCCTTCCCTTTAGTATTCTCTAACCCGACTCTCTGTTATTGAAAACCTACTAATATAGAGTCCGGCCTCTAAATTCAGACAAGATAACTACCCTACCGGCTGGTTAGAGCTGCCTCGGGGTGGATTGTCTTGTCTTCCTGTTCTTTATAAACTTGCCCCGGAGTAAAGAACTGGAATCCTGTGTCCAAGATCCAGTGCTGTGCCGCTTCCCTCCCAACCCAACAGTTCCCTTTGCCGCTGCCGCCATCGCCCTTGGTCAAACAAGCAGCGCTGATTGAATTTGCAAGGCCTTTCCCCCCCCCCCCCGCAATTGGTAAGGGTCAGACGGCAACTGAGGGAAGTGGACGGGTAGTGTGATCGGTAACAAAGCACGCGACAAGATAGTTTGAGGGAGCCAATGCAAGATAGTTTGAGGGAGCCAATGCAATCTGCCTCAGAAGAGACCGCAAACAGCAGCACATCGTCTCATTGGGTTTAGTGTGTCTGGGGCCTTACAAGCCGTTCACTCAGCTGATTCTGGCAGTCAGCAGTTCCTGCACTACACTCGCTTTTTCTGACAGCATTCAAGACTGACCTGACATGACTTAACCAGGACTCACTGGCAACAGTGGTGACTTGTTTCAGCTTCGCGGCAATACACGCAATGTAACAGTCAGAAATGAAGCATTTTGTGATTCCCATTACACACTTGTACCCGCACAAGGGTCAGTGTGAGGTCGTAAGAGAACGGCAGACTCCCTGGTCTATGCTGTGGGAGTGTGTGGAAAAAATGAGAATCTTGTAGACTAATTAAATCACACAACCACCCAAGCGACCTACACAAAGGACAGGGTTCCCAAGAGCACACGGCTGTGCAAGCTGCTTGTGGTAAAGGTGGCGTCACACTGGACAAAGGCGGCCAACATGTCAGCCGCTTTTTGCCCAGGTTGGAGCCAGCCTCAGTAGAGACGTTAGTCACCGCTCCACCACCAGCAGAAGGTTGGCACCACCAGTGCTCCTACAAAACCTGCCGTTCGCTGGTTACTCAGCAAAAAGGGACAACGTCGTCGGGGCTCCCACAAAACTGCAAATGAACTCTGGACTGGAACCACTGGCTGGAGATAAACCACAGTAGAAACAACGAACACGAGCTGCCAAAATCACAGAAACTGAAGCTAACACAGGATTAGTCTGCTGTAGCGCAGCTGACACCTCAGGTAAACATGGTCGACTACATGGGGATAACTAATAAAAGTTTCGATTAATGTCCCAATTGAGCCCTGAAAAGATGCCGCCACAACTCCCACCTCTCTTCTTTGCAAGTTCTATCCATCTGTTACACTTCAAGGAATTATTTGTGTACAGAGTTTTTGCTTGTGTCATGCTGCACCAAGTATGTGAGAATGAAAGGTCTTTCATTTCCTCTTCTTGTTTCAGTTTGTGGATACTGTATTTTGAATCAGTCCTTCACCACG
>NC_137063.1:6440871-6515871 GCF_032717465.1 Coenobita brevimanus
GGTTATACTACCACCTTCATGTACCACGCATACAACTACTAAACACTTTAGAACAAGCTTGGGAGAATACACACATGTGAATGAAAAACTGAACAGAACAATTTCTGATAAAATCCAATTCAACACTCTACGAAGACTTATTAGCTGTACGAACTGGTTGAGACCTTTTACGAATGCGGCCTCTCAGACCTGGTCCAAAATAAGGGTCGCTAAGCATCCCTGGGTACGATCACACCGTCTTTGGAAACTGAACCGTGGAACGTACCAGATCCCGACTCTCACTGCTGAAGTAAATCTGGCTGTTCTTGATGAGAAAATGAGAAATGTGAAACGATATATCAGAGGTGTTGGTGAGATTAGGAGGTCAGGTCATGTCTTTCGTAGAACTGATATGAGATGGAATATCAGGGTTAAGGGCTTGGCAACGCAGATGGAGTGAGAGGAAGAGGCGGACACAGACCAAGACGGACATGAAATTTTTAAATATGCTGGACTGGGAAGAGCTACATCAACCATATGGTCGGAGAGAAGCTTCGTCCTGCAGTGAACCGTCTCCGACAGATGATGATGATGATGAATATTACACTGCATGGTTACCAGCCTCATCACTGCAATGGCATCTTTTTAAATTATATTCTTACTACCTCCAGATAACTGTATTCTGGTGAGGAAAGATGCAAAAAGGCTGTATGTAACTCCTTTATTTCGAAAAAAAAAAAAAAAATCACTCATGCCAAATATCGTTAAAAAATAATAATTCAAACAATTAAACTATGTCACATGAGTAAGGGACTATCATTCCTTTACTTTAAGTTGGCCAAGATTTTACTCCTTTTGCAGTTTATTTGACATAGCTCAGTGCCAGAAAAAACAATGCAACGGCTCTGAATTCTTCCCATTTCATTTCTCTGTCATCAGCATTGTATTCCAATTTTAACCTATTTCAAGATGGAGATGGCAATTTTGCGCCAAGTTACAGTAAAGAGGATATAGTACCGTATTGTACCGTATGACATTAATTCTGATACGTCACTGGTTAAAAGACATTATATGAAAAAGGCTGGAGTATGGACACTGCTGCACTAGGAGAGAATATTCCTGAGTGAGGCATTTGTGCTGATGTGAAGTGACAGCCTTGCAAGAACATTTTCACCGGAACAGAGGAGCACGCACGCATGCACGCACGCACACATACACACACATACGAACTGTGTGTGTGTGTGTGTGTGTGTGTGTGTGTGTGTGTGTGTGTGTGTGTGTGTGTGTGTGTGTGTGTGTGTGTGTGTGTGTGTGTGTGTGTGTGTGTGTGTGTGTGTGTGTGTGTTTCAGTGACAAGACCATTAATCACACAGTCATAAAGGAAAGCTTTTTATACCAACAAACCTTCTGAGCCAATAAAAACAAACATAAAAATACCCCGCCAGCATCAACAATGACACGGTAATAATTCTCAAGGACTTCGTTATTAACTACTGATCTTCCAGTGGGTGGCCAACACCCGATACAGTCTCTCTCTCTCCCTCTTCTTTACCCTCCCTGCTGCACCTCCCACCGTCACTTTCACCTCCCATCCTCTCCAATCATCATCATCAACCTACGCCCTTTTCGTGTTACCATCTCTCTCTCTCTCTCTCTCTCTCTCTCTCTCTCTCTCTCTCTCTCTCCATTTCCGTCGTATTTTCTACCCTTACACTCCCTCCTTTACTTTTTTTTTAAAATTCAGCAGATATCTCCACTTTCTGCTAATTCGCAAGTGTACATCGTTAAGATAAACCATAAGGGACCAAAACTGGGCCTTGAGGTACTCCTGTATGCTGTCCTCGTGAACTTGATTATTTTGCTCTCGCTATCGCCCCATCCTGAATGCTAGGCTGTAACAAAAGGTTAGCACTAAGATATGGTGCTAGTCACGAAGAAGCGTTATGTAAAGGCCACTGCCCTAGCATTATTTAAAACCGGCACTGAGGGATGGGATATTAGTGGAAAAACAACGCAGATCTTCGCCAAGTTAAAGGACGAACTATATTGTTCTAATACGTTTCCTGGTTTACCCCGCCTGACTACTAGAATTTCTCAATAATAATAATAATAATGGCAGCAGCGACGGAGGCGGCGGCGACGGCAGCGCGGCAACAGCAGCAGCAATGACAACGATGATGATGATGATGATGGCTGATGATGATGACGATGATGATGGCTATTACTATGAGTTGAGAAATGTAAAACAAAATACGTGAATGCGTTTACAAGACCAGAACGGTAAATCAGATAGTTTTTAAAATTCACTGTCTACTCAGATTCCTTTATGGTGAACAACATAGCTGTTGATAGCCTGAATAAATACAAGCAAATTTATCCAATGCACGGAATAAGTTATATAATGAAGAGAGATTTTAATTAACCTGTTGTCTTCTAAGATTTCCCTCATATGATCCATGAAATCAGATTTGAACATTCAAAATTAAGCGCGTTTACAGCAGGGAAACTGTTAATTCATGTGACAAGTCTCTTAAGCAGATTAAAATCCTCTGACATCAGTATAATAAAAAGCTAAAGACGTCCCTGTACTGGAACAATTCCCTGCACACCCACTAAGCCCCTGCCTCCTTCCCGTTAGCCAGGCACAAACACCCCCTGCTGTGCCACACACCCTGACCCTCCTAATTAACCTCTACTGGGTCACCCTACTACACGCCAGAGGTCAAGGCAAAGTGAGTGGTATGCCTGGTGCGTACAAGGTGCCTAATGGCCCATCCCCGGACACCAGGAAGACCATCGCTGTCACAGATGGCCACAACAACAACACCAGGAAGACCATCGCTGTCACAGATGGCCACAACAACAACACCAGGAAGACCATCGCTGTCACAGATGGCCACAACAACAACACCAGGAAGACCATCGCTGTCACAGATGGCCACAACAACAACACCAGGAAGACCATCGCTGTCACAGATGGCCACAACAACAACACCAGGAAGACCATCGCTGTCACAGATGGCCACAACAACAACACCAGGAAGACCATCGCTGTCACAGATGGCCACAACAACAACACCAGGAGGACCATCGCTGTCACAGATAGCCACAACAACAATAACAACAACCAGTGTGACCTCCATTCCTGGCCGCAGGTCTGGCCACTGGAAGTCATTATCACACCTTAACTGCACGTCACTCACACCTTAATGACTATCTCACACCTAGCCCCCTCCCCCCCCTCTCTCTCTCTAACATACATATTTTTCCTTCTAAATCACTATCTAATTTACTTTGCTTCCTCCTTCAATAACTCATTTTTTACCCATTCTCTCCCTTTTTACTCTTACTTAACCCTCTCTCGCTCTCTCTCACTCTGGAACGTTCTGGTAATCATATTCAGGAGAAATACTCTTTACTTTTACGACACAGTTTTACTTAGAGAGAGAGAGAGAGAGAGAGAGAGAGGAGGAGGAGGAGGAGGAGGAGGAGGGGGAAGAGGAGGAGGAGAGGAGATAACATGTAAGCCAGAAATTAAGTAAACCAGAAGGGCAATAAGGAGGAATGAAGTCGTACGAGACTGAGTACATGAAGGAGTTACACAGTGCGTCAAGACACACACACCATACAGACTTTACGGGCCTTTGTACGTGGTGTGGTCCCCCAAATTAAAGATGAGTTATCGCGAGAATTATATGTCAAAATCAAGTTTCACACAATTATGAGTTCAATAGAATGCCGCCATAAAAGGAAATCAGGTGACTGTGTGATTACATAACTGACTTCATCACATCATGCTGTGTTAACCTTAACATCCACATGACACATTACACCCGTGTCCACTGAACTGTTTACTTCACCATGGGAGGCTACACTTCATCCCATCATGCTGTGTTAACCCCACCATCCATATGACTAACATTACACCCGTGTCCACTGAACTGTTTCCTTCACCATGGGAGGCTATACTTCCTCTGGGACGCCTACACGCTGTGTGTGTACAAGAGGGAAAAACTAACATTACTCAACATCAGTGAAAGCGCCTCGCAGCAACCTTGACTTGCTTTGACCAAGACTGAATTCATCATGAGTTTCGGTGCTCGCGATAACAGGCAGCTCCTGACATTCAAGATTTACTGTAAAAAACAGCCAAGATATTTTTTTTTTCTTACGATAACACACTTCACTGGAGAGACTTGTTTTCTGATAACAGAAATTTGAGAAGAGGACAGGAAAAAGGACTGTATTCCTCCCACCCTCCAACAATTAGTCAAACTGTAAAACAGTCAGAAGTAACATCGTGAAGAACTGAAATGCCTAAAGAAAGTTACAGTATATCGGAACGCCAGAAAGCAGTGCTATAAACGTTGATAATACCATGACATAAAGGTAATACTACGGATAATGTATTCTCTGTTGTTTTATTTATTTACGTATTACTTAATTACTTTGTCTTATGCATATGTACTGTACACACATTTAGGCGGTAGGTGATGCTAACTACCATCCACTCCCATGATGCAGTGTTGCCTACTTCTTCCTTCACCTTTATCATCGTATCACTTTGTCTGTGCTCTTTTCTCCCTATTTCTCCCCTTCCTCCTGTCACTTTATTACTCTCCTTTCCACTTCAGACGGTTCTACACTGAGTGGCAAGCCTAATGATTTACTGTATAACAGGAAACTATTTACCACGCTGGGTGGTAACCATATAACTAGATAACGAGGTGGTGTGGAGCCTGGTATGGTGTCCCTGCTAAGTGGGTGGACCGCCAGAAATGCGGCGTTCATCCAGGAACCAAATCGCCACGATTTTCTCTGCGTCGCAAGGCGCTGTCAACCGCAAGGGAACATCAGTCCAACGCACGGAACAGCCCTGCAAGGGAGACTGCATGCATGCCTGCGGTTGATGGATCAGCTCGGCCAGACAGACTGTGGTTGATCAACAACAACAACATCAACAACAATAACAACACACACACACACACACACACACACACACACACACACACACACACACACACACACAGCGTAAAAATATCAGGTAAAAACTTATGCAGTCATTACCAAAGATTACTGATAAGAAGCCTTTTCATCAACTGTGCTTACGGACATAATCCCTTGTGAATGAATAATCTATTAAGACATATTGTTCCATTTACGTCAAAGATGCCGATGAGACGGACACCAAGGAAGGAAGGAGGGAATATGAGACATGAAAGAATGATGGAAGGAAGAAATGACGGAAGGAGAATAAGATATGAAACAAGGAAGGATGTAAGGTACCGTACGATTGAACGAAGGAAGGATGGAAGATATGAAGGAAGGAAGGATAATAAAAATAATGAATGAAGAAAGGAAGACAGGACATATATGAAGGAAGGAAGAAAGATAAGACACATGAAGGAAGGAAGGAGAATAAGACAGACATGAAGGAAGGAAATTAAAAAACATGAAGGATGGAGGATAAGAGACATGAAGGAGGGAAAGAAGATAAGCGACATGAAGGAAGGTAGGAATATAAGATAGATACAAAGGGAAGAAGGAAGGATGTTATGACAGAAATGAAGAAAGAACGGAAGATAAGACATAAAGAAAGGAAGGAAGAGAAGACAGACATAAAAGAAGGAAGGAAGAGAAGACAGACATAAATGAAGGAAGGAAGAGAAGACAGACATAAAAGAAGGAAGAAAGATAAAATAGGAAAGAAGGAATGAAGGAAGGAGGGAAGGAAGGAAGACAGGCATGAAAAAGGAAGGAAGACAAAATCAGAAGGAAGAAAGATGAAGATACACATGAAGGAAGGTGGACATGAACAAAGAATTTATGACTTAATGAAAGAAGAAAGAAAGGAAAGAAGGCGACGGGAAGAAGGAAAAGCAAGTGTAAGAAGGAAGGGGTGAAGGAAGTAAAGGGGACAAAATAAATAAATAAAGTGAACGCTAAAGAGATGGAAAAAGACAGCTGTAAAACAAATGTGATGGAAAGCAGCGAAACATGAAGGAAAAAGGGAGAAAGAATTTATGGAAGAGAGAGAGAAGCAAAGGAAGGAAGGAAGGAAGGAAGGAAGACTCGAGTTGGAGAAGGATGGAATAAAATAAGACAGAACTAAGAGATGAAATGCAAAAGAATGAATGCGAACATGATTGAAAGATGAAGTGAAAGAATGAAGAAGAGAATATGAGTGAAGAATAGCGTGAAGGAGTGAAGAAGAGGAAAGGAAGGAGGGAAGGATCGAACAGAGGAAGGAAAGAATAAAATAACGATGTAACAAATAGGCAGCAAAAGTGAAGGAATGAATGAGATTGTGAATAAAGGCTAGCGTGCATGAATGAGAGGACATAAGAAGGCCGCGTTAGTGAATGAATGAGAAGATAAAAATTAATGAAGATGTGAGTAAGTGAAGGCAAGGATATGAAACCGTGAATGAAAAAAGTGGTATATGAATGAAAGACAGCGTGAATGAATGAAGGAGTGGATCTGAATGAAAGACGGTATGAATGAATGAAGGAGAGGATATGAAGGAATGACAGCGTGAATGAATGAAGGAGAGGATATGAATGAATGACAGCGTGAAAGAATAAATGGAAGGGTATGAATGAAAGACCGCGTGAATGAATGAAGATGAGGATATGAATGAAAGACAGTGTGAATGAATGAGGGAGAGGATATGGATGAGAGACAGCGTGAATGAATGAAGAAGAGGACATGGATGAAAGACAACATGAATGAATAATGAAAGAGTAAGAATGAAGGGCAGTGTGAATGGATAAGCAAGAGGATATAAATGGACGATAATGTGAATGGAATGAATAAGTGAATGAATGAAGGCGTGAATGAAGGTAAGAGTGACCTTGTGTAGTGGAGGTAGGGGAGCGGACTTCCTGTGGTCAGGTAACACTACGCTCTCCCTCCTTCCTTTCCTCCTCCTCCTCATCTCTCTCTCTCTCTCTCTCTCTCTCTCTCTCTCTCGCCTTATGCATAATCTGATACACCTGTACAAAGGTAATCTCATATTACATAACTCGATTCAAAGAGATACTAACCCACTCAGACCGAGGGTGTCATTTCAATTTAATTTCTCCCATCTCTTCACAGTTTATTTCAGTTTAAGAGAGGATTTTCAAACGGAAGGGTTCAGACACAGTGTTCAATAAACAAGGAGAACTGCCCTCCGGTGCACTGAATAATCCAACCGATGGCCAGACAACAAAAAGAGAGAACGAAAAAATCTTGGTACCGAAAGGGTTAACATCCTACTTAACTGCTTCAACGATAGTAAATTTTTACGTGACAAATGCAACGTTACCTACTGGTATAAAAAATGTTAATCTATTCCGCTACACCAAACAGAGAGAGTACACTGTAATTTAAGAGTACACTGTAATTTAACAGTAGGCTTACACTGTAATTTAGACTAAGTTCTGGGTTCAGTGACATTGGAGAGGCAACGCAGACTATTTATTATCTGTGTAAGTGGCACAAGGGCAGGCGGAGAGAAAGGATATGCACACAGTGGGATACTGACTGACTAACAATTTCAGGCCAAAAGGGGTTCACCTGACAATTACTATATATGTTCACCAGATGCAAGCGTGGTGCCTTATACGGTACATGATGGCGAGGGGAAGACATATGGGTCAGTGATGTGGACAGCAATTATGTATGTGGGTATCGGGTGCACAGAATGTTGTCAGAAAAGTCTATGTGAGTGAGTGTGTCGGTGTTAACGTGTGGTGTCTTCAGTGAGGTGCTGTCTTCTTTCCAAGCAGCCTGTTTGCGTCTCTACCCCACTGCTGCGTCAGGGAATGGAAGACTGTCTCTACAACATGACGCAATGCGGCATCGTGGGGGGGGGGGGGCGGTACTGTCGAGAGATGCGTTTGCAGGGCTGAAGTGCAGGTGAGTCTAAAGTGAGTCTGAACATGATCATGAGTACCAGGCAACAATGGCCAATGGATGGTTGTTTGATGAACACGACTCAAGTAAAACCAACAAGAGAGTGAACCGTGCTGACCAGAGTCCAGTGGACTGCTCTTGGGCAAAGGCTGACACTGAGAGAATTCTAGCTCCAGGGTAAGTCAGGCTCTAAGGCAAGTCACCAGGAAGAAGCTGGTTCTTGTCCCAGTGTTCTGCTGATTTTCTACGCCAATCATTTCCCTACGGTCTGAGAGCAACGTAAAGTGAGTTCTTGTGCTTGGATTCTGCTGGAAGGTCATTTACTGGAAATGAGGACTTCCATCAGAGGCTAATTCATCATACTCCCAGCTTCCTTTGATATTCTCGAGGGAGGGACCATTTCTGGCTGATTCAGTGCTTGTAAAGAAATTATCTCAAATGCCACAGGTAATGCTATAAATTAAGAGACTTGCATACTATCTGCTTTTCTGGTAGTATGCTGTAGGGGGTCACTTATTGTCGCCACCTAAGTCAGCAGTGAAGGGCTGAAGTTGCACCCACGGTAAGGTAGTGGCATCCAAAATAGTAAATGGTCCTGTGGAAGGGATAACTTAGGCAAGCATTGTGCAAACAGCTCCCCATCTCACAGAATAAGAAGAATTTGGTATTAAAATGACCAGTAACTTGTGACTGCGCCACCACAGTGCAAACGCAGTTCCCAAGAACTAAGGATATTTAGCCATTGTGATAACCAATAACTTGCAATCGAGCTTTCTCAGTGCAGCAGCAGTTATCAGTAGATATTAAGGTAAAAAAAAAAAAAAATGTGATTTCCTAAGAACAGCAAATACCCCTTCCGTCTTACTTTTTTTATTCTTGCTACTTCAGACAATTGCGTTCAGCTCTGGAGGTACTTTTCATCCTGAGGAGATTTGATGAAACCAACATCAATGCTATCAGTACAAGAGATCTTCCCTCTGTTGAATACAAACGCCTACAGGCAGCAGGAATAAAATATAAACTAGGTCAGCTGACTGAAGCGGTTGCATTCAAGTAAGTGAATTCCTTTTCAGCCACTGGAGGCCGGGATGGTGGCGGGGAGGAATTCTGCTTACTAACCTTGTCTTGTTCTCACACAATACATTCCAAATTCATAAAAGACCCCGTAAAAGACTCACAACCAACAATACATCCCTTGTTGCTTGCTTTGTACTCTTTCTTTCGCTGACTCTTCGTCCCTCCTTCTCTCTTTATCTCGATAAAAACACAGTTTGATTGTAGTGAGAGACAAGTGTAGTGAAAATGGTAGAAGTTACTTTTCTCTGTGTGAGAGAGTTAGGCCAGAGCACAAAACCCTCTTTTTATAGACTTTTTTTTTTTTTTTTTCCCTCTTGGATCTGAGGCAATTGTGAACAGACTACGAAATGAATTTCTTCAATTGTCACATTCTCTCTCTCTCTTTCTCTTCTCTCCTCTTCTTCCACCTTTTCCTCTCCTCTCTCCTAACCTTGCCAGCCTCCCTCCATTTCCTCCTCTCCTGATATTTATTCAAGCGACACAGATTCATACCGACTGCTCCCCCCTCCCCCCCTTCCTCTTTACGTCCCTTGGACCTTTCCTCTCTCCAACCTCCCGTTGTACTTTCCTTTCTCTCTCTCTCTCTCTCTCTCTCTCTCTCTCTCTCTCCCCTTTCCATCTATCTACCTTTCTATCTCTCTCCATCTACTGATTTTTCTTCTTTTCCTCTGTTCTTCCTCCTCCCACCTCTTCTTCTTCTTATTCATTTTCATCCACTTCCTGCCTTTTTCTTCTCCATCCTCTTTTCTCTCCCTCCCTCTTCTCTCTTCCTATTTCCCCCCTTTCCCCTCCTCCTACCCCCTCCACTTCTTGTCTCCTTCCTTCTCCTATTTTCGTTCCTTCTTCCCACCTCCTCCAATATTCTTCTCTCCTCCTCCTCCGGCCTATCGTTACATCTCCAAGCTCTCTCTCTCTCTCTCTCTTACATAAGCCGCAATTGTGAAAAAAGTGAAGGCAGAAAGGGCAAAAGGAGAAAAGCCAAACGACAATCATAAATGAGATGAGACGAACTGCTGTGAATAAAGACAGTAATGTTATTGTTTTTACCGTGACATTACTATTCCTATTCCTATCATTACATACATTATTACACTAACCAGGTGAATGGATGGTCTAACTACGACTATTACACAGGCTATTGGCGGTTTAACACTTAATGCAATTTATTGTTTTACTGTTATACTGCAGTGTTCTGGTGGTCCCACGGGTTATATTGCCTCCCTTTACCCAACAACTCCACGTTCTCAAATGCTCCTCAAAGGTTAGGTTATTACACAATTAACAAATGACACTTGTATAATGTCCGCTTACTCGTATCTTTAAACTTTATTTGGCAGTTATCTGACTTTACACATATTATACTGGCTGTCATCAACAATGCTGTTTTTCCCACGCCACAGATGGTCATGAAGTGGTAATTCACTAGCACGGAGGAGGGAAAGGAAGTATGGTTTTTACGAAAACGCATTGCCTGGCAACCGGGAGCGTCCAGAAAAGCCTAGGAAAATAGATTTTGCCAAGTGACAGGCATCACCCGAACCAGGTTTCGGGTATGGTAGGAACTCCAACCCCCCCCCCCACACCCCGTCCTCCTCAGAGAGGCGGCTCCCGAAGACCCTGTCAACGCCGATATTCAAGTCCACATTTTTATCTATGAAACACAAAATTTTCCACAGATGTTGACCTCCACCGCGACTATGTTTTAGCTGGGTGAGACCCCGAGAGCGCCCCCCTCCCCCTCCCCCAGTAAATAACTGTTTCTTTCCTCTCAGAATTCCACAGCTGGTGGGTGCGGCTACAAAAGGTTTCCTTTGTCTAGTTAGGGCAAACTAAGGTATTATTTGCATTTGCTGTGATCATGTAGGTTTCATAGTCTCGTCCTCTGGATTAGTGTTGCATAGTTTTCCTTTGCCTGTTTCTTACGCTTCACTGACTAACGACCATCACCGTCACTATTCACATGATTCCATACCGTTTTCAACAAGAATGCCTCAGAGAAGGGGACCAGACACCCATTTGGAGTAAATTTCTTTTTCCTCCAGTCTGGCAATAGACAGATAGATAGATAGACTCTGACCTTTGACCCATGACCCTGGTCCTCAAACATGACCTAAATGTACTCGACAGCTGACAGCTAACTACCTGCAAGGAGTGAGCTTTCTAGTCAAGGGTTTCAGAGTCCGGACGGACTGACCGACCGTCCGACAACACGTGCACGTGCGCACTCACGCACGCACGTACGTACACACACACACACACACACACACACACACACACACACACACACACACACAAAGCAACATCAGAAGTCACTTAAACCATTATTTATTTATGTGTTGACGAAAACTCTTGATTCAGGTGAGATTTAAACCCATACCACCCCATTACGCCAAGTATAAAGCACTTTCCACGTATAAACAATTTTACCTCACCTTCGGAAAATCTCTTACAATAAAAATGTTACAAATAAAATCCATTAAAATCCTATACTAAGAAAGGTATCCGAAAACTAAATAAAATAGTAAGGTGATAAGAAAAGCCAAAGAAAAAAAAAAAAAAAAAAAAAAAAAAAAAAAACCTTGATTTAAAAACGTTACCTCAACTTATGCAGAAAGACTGAATGTTTCATTACGGCACACCACCTTCTTTATCACCCGTCCCCGCCCCGAAGGGGCTCGGGGACGGGTATTGTTTTCACTCGGTTTGTCTGTTAACAACTTTATGCGAGAACTATCGGTGCGATTTTGACAAAAATCACAGGGATGATGGGCTTTAACCTGACCACCTGATTAAATTTTGGGCCAAACTGGGTCAAGGCCCAGGCCGTAGCTCCCCTCCCCCCCTCCAAAAAAAAAAAAAATGTAAAAACAGACGGGGACGGGTAAAAATCGTTTTTTCGCCATAGCTCCTTTCAAATTCGTCATATCGACATGAAACCAAAACCTGAAAGTACATCTTTCAAATTTGCATCGTATAACATGCCTCATTACATAAGGGAGTCACCCCCAGTTAGCAGTAGGGGGTCAATGTCAGGTGGGTCGGGCCTAAAATTTCAAATGGGCGTAAAATCGTAATACATTCCAAATTTGGTATGTGACATCTTTGACTAGATATCCTGTTGTGTTTATACATCAGCACTAACATGACTGCCGGGGACGGGTTTGCTGTGCCTTGGCACCGCTCCTTGTTATCATTTTTTCTTTTTTCTTAGCATCTTGGAGAATAATTTATATATTAGCCTGTGTGAGGGAATAAAAAACTACCCAGGCAGCACTCACATTAGCTTCCTCAAGTTTCAGGGTCTGCGTCTGTGAACCCCTGCATACACACACACACACACACACACACACACACACACACACACACTTCCTGCCATTCACGTACTGTCGTACAGCCAGGAACGAAAGTCTGCCTATTGTTCTACTGCGTCTGCGTCACACTTAGGCCACGTCCGTCACGTTCCTCCCTGATGCATTGTATGGATGGGAATCATCTCTGAGCAGAAAAGTAACAAGAAAACATACCATGCATCCTGGTTTAAAACATCAGCCAGTGGTGGAAATTACGAAGCAGAAGAGAAAATAATTAGGAGGCGTTTTCCCCGACTGTACAGTACACAGTACACTTCGTGCTAACCGCTGAACGAAGGCGAGAGTCTGTACAATACACGGTACCATGTTCTTTAGATACTGGAGTGAGGAGGCGTTATCTCTGGATCAGTAGAAAGCACGATTTTTTTTTCTTATCTGGGCATACTCTTACAATTACAACACACCACAAATGACCTCTCCCCCAAAAAAAGAAAGGTCTTAAAAAACAGTAATGATAAACACTGCATAACCGACTCAAACACACACAACACCACTTATGACTCCCCTTCAATCCAATGACGTATTTCACTACAGTATTACCATCTATAGACGGTTTCATTCCACCCTTGTGGAATGGATGTGGAGAAGTTGCATTAAAACAACTAGACAAAATTCAGAACAAAGCTGTTAGAATTATTAACAACCCTGCCATTACAAATAAACTACCTCCCCTACAAGTAAGAAGGAATGTTGCCTCCCTTGCATTATTTTAGGTATTTTTATGGCAAATGCTCAGAAGAAGTTGCGTCCATGGTGCCACCTCTCCATGCCTTCCCTCGTGCAACACGGGCATCTGGTAGCGCTCATGACTGGAATGTCACTCAGCCATATTGCAGAACTTCTGCCTATCAGAATTCTTTCATTCCCCGTACTGCATCTCTCTGAAACTCAATTCCCCAGAGTTGTTTCCCTTAAAACTTCAACCTACAGCTGTTCAAGATTAACTGTTACAGATATTTTATGAACAGAGGACACCAATAATCTGGTGTATGGATTCCTTTTTTTTTATTCATTTGTTTTTCCTTCCTCTGTTCTGTTATTTATATTAAAAAAAAAAAAGACACATTATAGCCGTCACTAACACCTTCATTACTGTTTCTTAAGCTGAATAAAATCGTCTGAAGGTTGCGAAACAACCCTGAAAATTAAGCCCTTAATTATAGAGGTTAAATGCACAAACGTATGTAAATATTTGGGTGTATTGCTGAGAGTCAAGGTAGTGCCGATACCCAGCCTGTGTGTGTAGGCTGATGGAAGTAAGGAGACCCTGCGGCGGTGAGATGGGGAACTTAGATTACATTGGAGCCTGAGGAGGGGTGGGGGAGGAACGGGAGGCGTGCAGGGAAGGAGGAAGGGAGGAATCAGGATTGTGAGAAGGAAGGAAGGAGTACAGTGAGAGGAGGAGGAGGAAGGGAAGATAGGAATGAAAGGAAGACGGAGGGAAGGAAATGTAGGAACATCGGGGTGCGGTGAGGAAAGGATGACGGGAGGAAAGGAAGGCATTATGGAATGCAGGGAGGGAAGAAAAAAGGGAAAGTAGGATGAAAAAGGTGGAGGGAGAAAAGGAGGAAGGCAGGTTAGGCTGAAATGGATGCAGGGAATGAAGAAATGCAGGAGGGAGGGAGGGAGGGAGGGAGGGAAGGAAGGAAGGAAGGAAAATGTGCAAGAGTGGAAGGAAGAAAGATAGGATGAAAGGAAAGGGATAAAATGGCCCGGGAGAATGGAAAGATGTGAATAAGGATGGAGACTCGAAGAAGTGACGTGTGTGTGTGAGGGGGGGGGAAGCCACACACACTTGGCTTACCTGTAACTCCTTAATGAGCTTCAACACCTGGACACCGGGTCACCTGGGTCACACGCCCTTCCCTTCCCTACCCTTTCCTTCCCTCCAGCCTCCTTCATTTCCTCTCGCCTATCCACTGTATCAATGCTTTCCTCAGCCCTTCCCTACCCTACCCTCCTTTCCTTTGTTTCAATGCTTTGCTACAGCCCTTCCCTGCCCTACCTTGTCCTACCCTACCCTGTCCTTCCCTTCCTGCCTTACTCTTCCTCTCCCTTACCTCCCCTCCCCTCCCCTCCCCTCCTGCTTATCCTTTAGTTTCATACTTTTCTCCTGCCTTCTCTCCACTACTTATCTATTTTTCTTCTTCCCCTTCTTTTTTCCTATTCCATCTTTCCTTCATATTTCCCAAATCACATTTTCTCCTTGACTCCTTAACTTTCTGTACTTTCCATCTTCTGGGTCTTCACTGTCTTCTCCTTTATTTTTTACTAGTCGAAAAGACTTGAATTTTCTTTTGTGTTCATTTTACGGTCACTGAATTGTCACTTCAATCACGTTCGCTTTAGGACCAGGAAGAGAAGTTACTTTCTTTTCCTATAAAAAAGAAAAAAAAAATCCAAAGGCTAGCGTTTTCCGTTCCACAGAAAGTCAAACACCAGATTCAAAACCAAGATCCATTTATTCCTAGATGCCTGGACACACTGAATTTGAACTCGTACGAAAGGGGAAAGAGAAAAAGAAGGAGACTGTTCCAGCGTTAATCAGTTGTGTATATAAAAGACTAAGAATACCACTTAACTCTTGCATTAGAGAGTTGGACAAAAAACAAAGTGAAACTACAGGGCTAGAATAGTACTTCAAGTGTACCTTTAAGAAATGTTGTTGTATGTACAAATCAGAAAAGAATCTATCAGAATATGGGAAGTATAGAGAGTGATGCTGAATTGTCAATGGGACTGAAATTGAATGAAGGCAGTGATGCGACGGAAAGCCTCTTGCTCTACTCTTTTTAGAACTGAATGTGGCGAAGCGTCCCAGTAACACACACACACACACACACACACACACACACACACACACACACACACACACACACACACACAGACAAACGATAATGATCTCACAGATGAGCAATGAGGACTTATGTACAATGTCAGCAACTATGCAGAGCAGCAATAATCACGGAACTGACTACTTCATCCATACACAGAATACATACACAGGTTCTGGACACAGTATATCAGTAACTGTCCCATTTGTGGCTGTGCACCATTACATATAGAAAAAGGCCTATGGTGAAAATCCTGCATCTGAGATTCAAGGTTCTACACTCTCCGTCCCCATCCTCACTATATTCCCCGGCACATCACCCCCTGTGGACACCATACCTCAGCAACAGGGTTATTTGGTGAAGTGGAGAAATGTAACAGAAAAATAAAATAGGTCCAGGCTGTTGATTTTCAAATCTCTACGTCCCTCCTTTCCCCCAGACTCTTTCATAAAATATATTCATTCCACAGCTGACACTACTTATATCACCTCAGGATATAAAGCTCAACATTCCAATTTCCTATCCCCTCCCCTTTACTGCTCTCCAATAATTACACATCTTATTTTGAAAACTCTATGTCGAATAACAGAATGCTTGAAAGTTAATTCCACTTTAAGTAATCCCCATCATCCCGATTCAGTAATCTGTCAGTTCCATACTGAACCTGTCTATCTGAAGAGAAGTAACTCTGCCCCTTGCCCTGTACAACACAGCCTGCAGATTCGCAATCTCAATAAACAGACCATGTTTAACTATGTATATCACACACACACACACACACACACAAGAAGCCAATAGTAAAGGGCAATTCTATTAACAGCCTGCAGATTCCCAATCTCAATAAATAGACCATGTTTAACTATGTATCACACACACACACACACACACACACACACACACACACACACACAAGAAGCCAGTGATAAAGGGCAAGTCTATTAATTCTGAAGGCTCTACTGTCAGTCCATTCCTCTGTCCCACCTCTCTTCAGTAAATCAGCTTGTGGATGCCATATTTTCTTAACTGCATCACCTCTGGTTTTACAGCTTTACACACACAGTAAGCTTATGATTATGGCCAAATATATTTATTTTTACAAGGTCCCTCTCCTCCCTAGCACGGCCTGTGGATGTCTTGCAGTCATCTTTGAACGCGCAACACTGCACAACAGGCCTACAGCAAATGCCCTGCATATTGATTTTCGAAGTTTTTGGTTTCCTATTGCATCATATCTCAGTAACTGGACCATCTTTGGCTGTACTTCACACAAAAGAGGCCTATGGTATATTATTTTCAGAGGTCTAGGTCCCCCATCCCTGTTCCTCCCATACTCCTATCATAGCACTGCTTGTAGATTCTGAGCCACCCACGAATTACATCTCGTGGATAATGCATCTCAGTAATCACATCACCTTTGGTCATGCAACCTTACGTACATAACAGGTGCGTGGTAAAGACATAACTACTGATTTTCAATGTTCAGTATGGTGCACTGTCCAATGAAATGGCCACCAGCGGATACAGTGGCACTGAAAAGATGGGCGACAATAAAAGTCCAGCTCATCATCGAACTTCTGAGGTGAGAATTTAAGCAGTTCTATGCTGTAGATTACACCCTCCCTTCTCCCCCCATGTCTCAAAGCATCCATCACGACAGTCACTACAAACCTCTTCAGTCTGTGGCTGTGGCAAACCTGACTCTGATGCCAATTATTTCACACTGCGGCAAAGAAAACCTATTTGCTTGTAGTGCCACAAACACGAAATTATTCATTTTTCTAGTTGCCACATTGTCCACATTTTTCACCTTGTTTACTGTATTTGTTCTCTCTATATCCGTCCATATTACCTCTACTGCTGGACCAGATCTTTATACTGAGAGAAAGGGACAACCCAAATTAACGCAGGTAAGATACCTGTTGTGATAGGTGTGAATTTAAGGTGTTGTATTGGTTACATCCGTGTGTTTTTAGGTCGGTATATGTTACTGGTGCTATGTGACGGAGTGTGAATATGTGTTACAATATGAAAGGACACACACTCATCTAAAAGTCTGGCATGGCTGAGTTTCAAACCAGACACAGGGCACATGCAGGTCAGGAGGTGAATGCAGCAGCCACTAAACCAACATGGATTTAACAACACACAGCTCAATACTTCATCACCACTCAATATTCTGTTGTTTTTTTCTCGTGCTCTTTCCTGGAAAAACAACGGTCTATTACAACTTCAGCTTCTCACAGGTTGTATGTGTTGTGGCGGCTCAATGCTTTCTTTTGCTCACCTCATTCGCTGAATCTGTACATGGTCTTATTCAAACTTTCGTGTTAAGCACTCGTAAGTTCTGCCTTAATGCTTTCCCATTATGGCAGACAGCCAGACACATAGCATTTATATACTCAAACACTCTCATCCTTTTATCCCCCTTTTTTGTTTTTTTTAACGTAAGAGTTAAAAAGCAACAAGTATTCTCAAGCTTTCGTGTACAAAACTCATCGTCTATAAAAATCTTCCTTAGTCTGTCTTTCCCTCTACCTCTCCTTTGACCCCCAGTATCTGAACATTTCAGTATCTGAAATGTTCAGTAGGTGTCTTAGCATCTTAAAATGAAAGGATTTCTTTTTTTCTTTTTTTTTCGATTTTAATCTTTTCCATATGCAGACTTTTTCTTTTGATGCGGGACCATCACAATGAGCAGTTCTGTGCGTCTGTCTCTTACTAACGATTTTTGGACGTGAGGAACTTCACTCTTGTATTTTTCAGCGAGTTTATCGATGCCACACCATATCACACCACACCACATCATCCCACATCTCACCAGATGAAATTACCCTCTCACACCTCATCTACGGTGTTACCCGAAGGGTCCTGAAGTTCCCGCATCTAGTACCTTTGTACTTGTTTTCATTAATAAATTAGCATACAACTGTCAAGTGCCACTATATGTAGATGTTATGTTGCCCAGCAGTTGTGACAGAGGCTTACCTTGTCAAAGTTCAGAAATGACAGGTGAAATTCAGAAAAGTAAATAATTACAACTAATGCATTAACCTCATCCATTTATTGGCGAGTCTGGCCATCTGTCTGTAGCAACTGATTACCAATTATATCACAATTTCCCCTTGAAATAATGACGGACTCTCCGCAGCCACGTCGGTTTTCCACCAATGTTCCAGTGATATTAACACAGTACTGAACTTGGGCTGTAAAAATATATGCCAGTCTTGCTGTGCATAGGTGAGGTGGCCAGTCAGGTGGTCAAAACGAGACTATTTGCGGAACCAGGTGAAAGTTAATCATGTCATTATTTCATTAATATGTGCAGAGTAACTGTTTTGCGAAGTTTGACAGGGACTGGGCACATGGATGACGCACTGTCGCTCAGCAATATAAAGAAACTTCCCCTTTCAAAATAACCTATTTACAAGTATTATGCTGAAGCTTTTCATACTGCCAAGGAGGTTGCCATGGCACAGTGTCAAATGCGTTAGTTGTATCCAGGACGACTCCTGTTGACGCTGCACCTTTATCCATTCAAGTCGTCCACACCTGTGACAGTAACATCAACGTATCTCCTGACGACACTCCTGTTGTGAGCCCAGGACGCCACTCTCACACTACACTGTTCACCTTGATAAATGCCTTACAAGTGTAAATAAGAACTTTCTGAAATGTGTTTGATGATACTGATAATAATATATGGTTGCAGTTCTTCAGTAACGTCTCGGCCCTTCAAGTCCAAAAACAGTCCTAGCTTTCTTGAAGTTGCAGCCACATTCCCTTACACTTGTACCTCTTAGACATTGCTAGGAAAGGGAGGGGTAGTGGCTGTGTACCTGTTGCAGAAGATATCATTCTAAGAACACTTTGTTTTTCATCTATTCTGGCAAGGTTTTAAGATGCAACCATCCTTGACGACAGTCAAGTGCAAGGTGCTCAATATGCACTGTTGCAATGGCAGTACTGTTGCTGAGATCGTATTTACAAACTTTCCTCAGCCTAAGCTTCATTTTTTTAGAATTTTCTTTTATCTCAGAATGCTACCAAACACTTCAAGAAAAGATTGTGGATGACAATATAAACAAACATGATAAAGCAAAATAATTTCTGACAAAAATAACAGCTATGGAAACTGGCTTATCGTAGAATTTGGCGAAGATACTTCGTGAATACGCGGCCTTGTCAGAGTGGCTTCTGCCCGGTCATCTTCTCACCACAAGTGTGCAAATGGCGGCCTCATCTCCGCTGCCACAAGCTGCTGGCTTATTATCACACACCAGAGGGGAAATGCGTCACCCTGGAAAGGACCATGTACAGTCCTCTTTGCATTCCGTCATTTCTTTTTTCAAAGCTTTTTTGTTTTTGTGAGTTCTACCAACAGTCTTTTCTTCCTTTCGCTTTCTTGACTGTTTTTCAGGTAACTTCCTTCGTTTTTTCCATATCTTTCTTCTTTCCTTCATGATACAGTCTAGTACCTTCTTTCCCATCAACACTACCTTCTATACTGTATTTTTCTATTTCCTTCCTTCCTTTTCCGACCATTAGTTCCTGAATCTTTCTTTCTCCCATACTTTCCTTTCTTTCTTCATATTCTAAGTTCTCTTCTGTCTTTACCTCCCTGTAGTTGGTCTTCCACTACTTACTTCCTTTCTCTCATAATGTCTTTTTTTCTTTTATTCTTGTTATTTCCTTCTATTCCTCACTTGTCCCCTGTTCTCTTCCTCGTTTCTTACTTCCTCTCCTTCTTCTACCTTTCCCTCTTTCGCCTCCCTTATTGTTTTCTGTTCGTCATTTCCACGTTCTCTTCATTAATCACTCCTCTTCGTGCTTTCCACATCCTTTCTTTCCATCATCCATGTCTTTCCCGTGTCTTGCTTTTCTTGACTCTCCCCTTAAGTAACTGATTTCTTTTCCTTACTACCTTTCTTCCCTTCCATCTTCCATCTATCATCCATTTTCCTCTCATTCTTTCCCTTATCGTCCTCATCTATTTCTCCATTATTTCTTTCCTCTTCTTCTTTCTTCCACCAATTCTTCTATCTTTCGCCTATCTCCCGTATTTCTTTCTCAATCTGCTTTTATTTCATCATCTATTTTTTTCTGTCTCTTATCTTCCTTCCTTCTTCTTCCATCTTCCTTCTTTTTTTCATCTTCTTTCGTTCGTCAGTCTTCCTTTCTTTTACTCCGATTATCCTTCTTTCTAGTTTCCTTCCTTCTTTTTCTTATTTTCCTTCCTTCCTCCCTTAGCTATCTTCTTCTCTCTTTCTTTCTCTCTTTTACCATCGAAACTATCTACCTTCCTCCAGTTCCTTCTTAATTTTTTTGTCTCCTTCCCTCCTTCTTCTTAATATTTTCTTTTTCTCTCAGTTTCTTATACCTTTTGTTTTTCTTTTCTTTCTCCTTCTCCCTCCCTTTTATACTCCTTCCCTTCTTTTTTCACTTCCAATTCTTCCCTCTCCCTTTTTTTCCTTCTTTTAACATCTTCTTTCCCTCCTTTCTTCCTCTTTTTTTATCATTTTCTTTTTTTTCTTTCCTTCCGTCGTTTCCTGTTCTCTTCCTTCTTCCCTCTCTCCCCTCTTCCTTCCTACTTATCCTCTTTTTTCTTCTTTCCTCAAATTACTTCTTTCCCACTCTTACTCCCTCCTCTTCTTCCCTCTTCCTTCCCCTCTACATTCTCTCCTCCTCCACCTTTCCCTAAACATCTTCACCTTCCTTTATCACGTCCTCCCCCATTGTCTCTCCCTCCCTTCCTCCCTACCTCCCTCCCCTTCACCCTATCCATACTTCCTCCCTCCCATTACCTCCTTCTTTTACAACCTTCTTCCTCCCTATGTTTTCTCCTCCTCCCTTCATTCCTCCTTCCCTCACATCTCTCCTTCCTTCCCCTCCCTCTTTTCCTTTCTCCTTACCTCACCAACTGTTCTTTTAATTTCCTATCCTTCCCCAATCCCTTGCCTTGTCCCTCCTCTCCTTCCTCTCCGTTTCTCACATTTCTTGAGATACACACGCATTAAAGCAGCTCCGCATATCCAAGTGTTTCAACCACAAGCTTGAGTGAAGATAGGTGTCAAAGTGAATCAGATAAGTGTATAAGAGTCGTAGACATATTTCCCCCGTGTAAAGTATTTAAATAGATTTCATGTAAAAGTTTTAGAGCGGGTTAAAGGTGTAAAGCGTTCGCGTGTTCCTTTGTTTACATATACCGCCACCCTCCACTTCGTATTCCTGCCATTTCCCGCCGTTATTTCTGGTCTCAGACATATTATAGTTTATTTTCCCGCAGATCAAGGTCAGTTAGAACGATATCTAACAAACAGATTATCTTTTCTCACTAGTACAGTAAATGGTGTAGTGAACCGAAAGTGTATTTACCTACCGGCTTTTTGTTTTTGTTCTCACTATCATCCTTGTACGTCTTACTTTAAAGTCTAACGTAACAAATACTAACTAAGTTGCTTGCTAGTTTAGTGCAAGTGAATAGCATTGTCTTCTGTATAGAGTAACAACTTTGTGATTGATGTTACACCAGTGAAATAGTTTTTGCACTACAAACCGTTGTCCACTGAGTGAAGCTAGGTGTTTATTTTGATTTCTCCCCAACATTCCATTGTTATTTTCTTTTTTCCTTTTTCTCCCAGTGAATCAGTTTATGGTGTACTTCCACAATACATGGTAAGCTAGATCATACCATAGGAAGTAGATTTTCTTTACATTTTACACAGTTCATGGTAAGTTAGGTTGTACCATAGGAAGCAGATTTTCTACTCTTTTTACACTGGTAAAAGAATTCATGTAGGTTGGGTTGTGCTACAGCAGGTGGATTTTCTATTCTTTTTATACTGTTAAAGGAAGATAGTATACAAAAAGTAAGTGAATCTCCCTAGAAATTCAATTTTTCATTTATAGAGTAAATTGTCCATTTTTAACATCCCTTAACCAGTTGTATATTATTTTTATTTTCAGTTGTTCACTGAGAGAAGCTAGGTTTTTATTTTGATTTTTTCCCCAACATTCCATTGTTATTTTTTTGTTTTGTTTTTGTTTTTCCTTTTTCTCCAGTGAATCAGTGTATGGTGTATTTCCACAATTCATGGTAAGCTAGATCATACCCTAGCTAGTAGATTCCCTTTTCATTTTACACAGTTCATGTTAAGGTAGGTTGTACCATAGCAAGCAGATTTTCTGTTCCTTTTACACTGGTAAAAGAATCCATGTAGGTTGGATTGTGCCATAGCAGGTAGATTTTCTATTCTTTTTATACTGGTAAAGGAAGATAATATATAAAAAGTAAGTGAACCTCCCTAGAAATTCAATATCTCATATATAGAGTAAATTGACCATTTGTAACAACATCCATTAACCAGTTGTATACTATTTTTTATTTGTGTGGGATTGTGGAAATATTGCTGCAAAAATGCCATCTACCCTAAAGGCCTGCCAGGAGTGTACTGGTCGCTTTGCGGCTCAGTATTTTTCAAATTACTTTTCGACGCCTGTGTGCAAACTATGCATCTTGAGAAAAGATCTAGAAAATGGTTTAGCTGAATCGCAGAGAAATTACAGGGAACTCAAGGCAGAGTTTGAGACACTGAAAGAGTTTGTAGTGGCAAATGTAGGAGTCAGCAACAGCACTCGAGAAGGAAGAAGCGTACAAACTGAGCTCGTACAAGCCCCCGCCCATCAGGCAGTCACAAATAATAGTGTATCAGTATCTTCCTCACCCAGCGATTCAGTACGTTCCTCGCCAAGCGAAGTCCCCTTTACTATGGTAAGAAATGGCGCAAAACCCGGAAAAGATTCGAGGAAGCATCTTCCCATAACTACGTATAATCGCTACCAGATCCTTGCCGAAGCGGTAAATGAGACAGAAGAAACAAGGCATATTGGGGACTCTATTGTACGCAGTCAGCTGGAGGAATTTTGTGGATGTGCCCCCATCAGCAGAAAGAGGTACTGTTTTCCAAGAGGTGGACTAAGTGATATCACAGAAGCCTGCGATGAGGTCACAAAAGACGCAAATGATCAAACTCTATACGTTATCCATGTTGGTACAAATGATCTGAAGCGCAGTAGATCAGAGGAATTGCTAGCAAAATATCATGAAATGATCAAACGATTCAAAACTAAGTCCACTAATGTGATAATATCTGGTATACTCCCAAGGATCAAGGCAGAAAATAGTTTCTATGATAAGGCCTTCAGCACAAATAACCGGCTCAAATCTCTCTGCACGCAAGAGGAGTCGCACTTTGTCAATCTGTGGGACCAGTTTTATGAGCAACATACTCTATTCCAGAAAGATGGTCTCCATTTGAACTCAGTAGGAGCGGCACGGCTAGGTAGACTTCTACACGATAAAGTTGCCCTCTTCAGATCAAAAAACGCGGCACGTCCAGGAACAGTAACCTTAACGTAAATACCCACAAAGTCAGATCACCAACTGTTCGGAACGGAATTAGAGTCTGCTATGCTAACGCACGTAGTCTACGTAACAAGTTTGAGGATTTAGAATCTCTAATTTACCTAGAAAATTATGACATCATTGGCATCACAGAGTCCTGGATTAACACATCTGACCGTGACTTTCTAGCGGAATACTCACTAACAGGGTACAATATTTTCAGCTGTGAGCGACCACATCGAGCTGGTGGCGGTGTTTTACTATATGTGAAAACTAGTCTCCATCCTCTTGTGCTATCCAAACCCAATATTACCAACATAGATGCCAGTTATGTTCAGCTAAGTATTAATTCACACAAAATAAATATATGTCTCATCTATCGTCCGCCAGCACAGTCAACTGAGACAGATGAAAAACTTTATGATCAAATTGCGGAAATTTGTTGTCAAGAGGATAGCGTAATTTTTGGAGACTTTAATCTACCGGTAACAAAGTGGGGTGAACCACTGACGGCACACTCAGGACAAGAGCTTTATACGAATCTTCAGGAAAGCGCCCTTTCCCAACACGTAGAATAACCCAACGAGAGGAAACAATATCCTAGACATCATCTTGACTACAAATGATAACCTAGTCAACAACGTTGAAATAGGACCTGAGTTTAGTTCCAGTGATCATCGAACTATACAGTTTAATATTACTACTGAAAAAGTAAAAGAAACGGAGAGCAAAGAAAAGGTCCCAGATTATCGTAGAGCTAATTTCAACAGGCTCAGAGCGCTACTTGCAACTGCAGATTGGAATCAAATGTCTGAAACCGATGACATAAACCAAGCATGGGAAATATTCACCGAAAAATTTAATGAAGTGGTAAAGTCATGTGTGCCACTACGTAACAGACGTCCAGCTGGAAATAGTAAACCAAAGTGGTGGTCCAGTGAAATAAAAAGTAACTTAATAGCCAAAAAACAGGCATACCATAAATATAAAGCTACACAAAATAATGATGATAAATTACAATACGATAATCTACGCCGCACATCGAAAAGACTAACAAAGCAAAAGAGCACTGGAGATCCACATTGCTAATACGTGCAAATCAAATCCTAAAGAATTTTACAGTTACATTAGAAAGAAAAAGGTTATGACTACATCAATAGGTCCTCTAGAAACAAACAATGGCAGACACACTGAAAATGAGGTCGAAATGGCAAACATTCTTAACGATTACTTTGCGTCTGTTTTTACAGTAGAAAACACCACCAGAAACCTACTGTTACCCACAAACCAAGCAAATAGCACAGTCCTTAGTAACTATGCTATCCATAATAATGATATCCTTTCAGCCATAAATAGTACGGACATAAACAAAACCCCTGGCCCCGATAAAATATCACCGAGAATTCTCAAAGAAGCAAAACATGAGTTACTGCTACCACTCTCTGTCTTATTCAATAACTCATTAAGTACTGGGAAAGTTCCACGCGAATGGAAACTAGCAAATGTAACACCAATTTTCAAAAAAGGAAATGAGTTGCACCCAGGAAATTACAGACCAATCAGCTTAACATCAGTAGTGTGCAAGTTAATGGAAAAAATCATAAGAGATAAAATAGTTAATTATCTAGAAGAAAATAATATAATTAAAGACTCGCAACATGGATTCAGACATCGTCGTTCATGCTTAACTAACCTACTGGACTTCTTCCATGATGTTTACAAATCATACGATGACTCAAGAGCAGTAGATATAATTTACCTCGACTTTCAGAAAGCATTTGACACTGTCCCTCACAAGCGTCTCATGAGAAAAATAAAAGCACATGGAATAAAAGGAAAGACGCTAAAATGGTTACAAGACTGGCTGTCAGACCGAAAACAGCGAGTTGTGATAAACGGAAAGGAATCCAAATGGCGTAATGTGATCAGCGGCGTTCCCCAAGGCTCAGTACTTGGACCGATACTTTTTATTATCTATATAAATGACATTGATGAGGGTCTAAATTGTAAAGTATCCAAATTTGCAGATGATACTAAAATAACCAGTAAAGTCACTTCAAAATTACAGTGGCAGCAGTTACAAAATGACCTTAATACTTTAGCAAGCTGGGCAGAAAAATGGCAAATGAAATTCAACACAGAAAAATGTAAAGTACTTCATATTGGAAGTAACAATGTCCATGCAAATTACAAAATGAACAATATTCAGTTATCAAGTACAGACAGTGAAAAGGATCTTGGTGTGATAATATCAAAAGACCTAAAACCAAGCAAGCAGTGTACCGATGCGGTAAAAATTGCAAACAAGCTAGTGGGTTTTATTGGAAGAACTTTTCGAAGTTTAAATCGGAAAAAAGTCATACTTGCCTTGTACAACTCGCTAGTGCGCCCCCATCTTGAGTATTGTGTGCAATTCTGGTCCTCCGTACTACAGAAAGGACTTTGAAAAATTAGAGAAAATTCAGCGAAGAATCACAAAAATGGTACCACGACTTAGAAACAAACCATATGAGGAACGCCTTGAAGAACTTAAATTATTTAGCCCTAACGAAGCGCAGGTTAAGAGGGGACCTTATTGAAGTTTTCAAAATCATGAAGGGATATGACAACTTAGACATGAATAAATATTTTGATATAGACCGGTCGAGTCAAACTAGAAGTAATGGCTGCAAAATCATGGGAAAACGATTCCAATCCCACGAAGCAAAATACTTCTTCTTTAACAGAGTTGTAAATATCTGGAACAGATTACCCTCAGATACCGTGAACAGTATCTCAATTGAGACATTCAAAAACAAATTAGACAAGTATTTGCACGAAAATCCTCAGCTGACTCTTTTTCTGTCCGAATAACTTGCTTTTTATAGCTACGGTACATGTAAGTTCATGCCCCCTTAGTCTACATGACACCCCGTAAACAATGTACCCGTACATAGTGTTGCGTCACGATATTATACATTTTCAATTTATTCGGTGCAAACAAAGCAATATAAGCACAGATTAGGATCTGCACAGATAACCCTGAGTTAACGGTCACTACTCTTACTTTCGACCTGTGATGGGCTGTGGATCACTGAGGGTCCCTGTTAGTCAAGTGACCACCATCGGGATTTTAATGTACCAGGGGTCACTGCTTCAGGATGAAACTTGTGTACTGTCCCACATGGGAGAGTTCCTTGTCTCAGTGGGAGTGAACGGAGCTATTGCCTGATTGACTGCTGCCTACCTAAAAAGCGCCAGGGAAGGTTGCCGCACCACCCCTAAACATCCACTCTGTGCATTGCACATCCACACTGTGCACTGTGCAGTCCCCCTTTTATCTGAGACACCCGTCCTATATACTTTTCAGTCTCCCCAGCGCAAAGAAAGCAATATAAGCACAGATTAGGAGCTGCACAGATAACCCTGAGTTAACGGTCATTACTCTTACTTTCGACCTGTGATGGGCTGTGGATCACTGAGGGTCCCTGTTAGTCAAGTGACCACCATCGGGATTTTTTAATGTACCAGGGGTCACTGCTTCAGGATGAAACTTGTGTACTGTCCCACTGGTTTATAATGTCATGCCGTAACTATTATTTTATTAGTTTACTTTCTCTTTCAGGTTACTCTATCGGGTAGCTTATAGATAAAGTATTATAGAATGTGACTTTTCCTTTCCAGTGTTTCCTATAAAATTTCCATGTCAGTTTTTCCATGCTGCATGGTGGTTTTTCTCACTTTTTCCTGGAGGGTTTGGTGGTGGGGGGAGCCTTCTTGCTTTCCTATCCTTATCCTTCAACATGTAGAGTTAGATCTTGTAGTCATAGTTTTCTCTAACAAGCAGCCTCGAAAGGACCATAAGGTCTGTTGCTGTTTGCTTTCCTGTGTAATCCTGTGTAATTTCCTCTCATCTTACCTTTCTCACTCTCTCCCTCCTCTCGAACACTTCATTCTTCCAATCCCTCTCCCTTACCTTAGTCCTGCCCCCTTCACCACATCCTCATTTCCATCCTACTCTCTCATTTTCCCATTCTCTTTCTTCAGCTCCTCTCTCTCTCTCCATCGCCCATACCAATGTACTCTTTCTCCTCTTATCTCTTCCTCCCTCCTCCCTCTCCCTACTCCCTGATTCCTGTCACGTCTCTCTCCTCCTTCCCTCCTCACTCTCACTCCTCCTCCTCCTTCCCTCCTCACTCTCGCTCCTCCTCTTCCTCCTCCTCCTCCTCCCACCTCCTAGACGGAACACAAAGGAAAACAAAGACAGGAAAAAATTGCCATGAAGGAAAAACACACACCAGGGAAAACCAAATAAAAACTACAGAATATAACAACACGAAGTTTGTATGTGGGTGTAATTCATGTGTGGAGAGAGAGAGAGAGAGAGAGAGAGAGAGAGAGAGAGAGAGAGAGAGAGAACTTCCCATATCTTGGTAAAATAATTCATCCATCTATAGAACACACACACACACACACACACACTCTCTCTCTCTCTCTCTCTCTCTCTCTCTCTCTCTCTCTCTCTCTCCTGCTTTCAGTGGTTGAGAGATGAGTTCCGGGGAAAGAGCCAAGGCAGGTAGGTGAGGGTACAAAGTCAGGCAAGTGCTGTCCTATAATTACCACCTATTAGCATCCACCGCCGCCCTTCTCACTCCCAACACACTCGCTTTTCACTTCACCTTCCACCACATGGGTACTGGGACGGGTTCTAATGCAAGTACCATCTGAGCCTGCAGTCTGCCCGTATTAATTTAATTTACTCCATGACCCACAACCACCCCTGTGTGTGTGTGTGTGTGTGTGTGTGTGTGTGTGTGTGTGTGTGTGTGTGTGTGTGTGTGTGTGTGTGTGAATAAAAAATGGTAAGTTATTTCAACGTCTATCACAGCTGGTCTAAAAGTAAACTTATTTCAAAGGTTATACTTAACAGAGGAAATATACTACTCTTATGAATTATGCCTGGCATAAATTCTTTACATGACTGGAAAAATGCGAGCTTGATGTCTTTTTGTTACATCTCATAGTATTACAACGAAAATAAACAACAGTTTAAAGTGTACCTGTACTGTACACTACTGTACACACACACACACACACACACACACACACACGGGAAGCCTAGGAAGTAGAGGTTAGCTTATGAGTAGAATAGAATAAGCAGTTTAGTATGCACGCATAATGCACCCATGTATAGTACACACACACACACACACACACACACACACACACTAATGCAGGGTATATGAAGCACCTGATGTGTACCATGTTACTGGAGACTCCACACCTGCCACACCAATAATGTCCTCCCCGATAACCACCACCAGGAGGCAGCAGCGGCAGAATAAACAAAAAAAAAACATTGCAAAATTTGGTGAAGGTACGGTATGTGTCCAAGACAGAAGGGTATACTTGTTATAATAAAATAATAATAACAATAACAATAATAATAATAACAATAATAACAGTAATAATAATAATAATAATAAAAATAATAATAATAATAATTAATAATAATAATAATAATAATAATATCATCATCATCGTCATCACCATCATAATTTGTGGGCCAGCATCATTAGCACGTTTTTCTGACAACTATTAAGACACGGATCAATATGTAAGAAGGAGGGTACATTTTTGGCACATGCGGATATCAGAAAGCAATTGATTTCAAGGGCAATGTGGTGTACAGCTGAGTTCAGAATATCCTGGTACAGAGGCACGACCCATCAGCCTTTGTAGATGAAGGAATGGTTAACAATTAAGTTGTTTCATGGCGTTCAGATAGATGTATTATGATTTAAAGAAATAACAGCTGTCATATCCTACTCAATGTGCTACCCACTATATCATGAACTTGTGACTTCTACTATACGAGTCCTATCAACACTATTCTCTTCTGTCTACTGCCAAACATCACTTCCTGTAAAAGCCGACCTTGGGAAAAGGATCTCCAAGCCTTTTTGTTCCTACCCAGTAAGATCCCCCTTCCCCCGATACATCACCCCCTCCCATACATTCTTCTACCTCAGTCGTATTCTTCCTCTACCCTTCCCCTCTTTTCTTATAGTCTCAAACAGTGTTTTAATCACTCTCATTTCACATGCCATCCATGTAACAGAACCACTACATAGTATTTTCCCAACTCCATCAGTCTCTGCACTATACTATTCAAGAGTCTGCAATTTGTTCAACAATCCCTCCAAGTCACTACACAAGCACTTCTGAGGTAACTTGTTTAAACATCTCTCGCTTTTAAATTGGTCCCTCCAGCATCGTCCACACTTCACTACTGTGTGTCAGTGCTGGATTCAGTACACTTTCATGCAATGCTTTCTTTACTCAAACATTATGCATTATTTTTGTATTTTTACATGTTCTGCTTATTTATTTGCTCTCAGTACTCGTGCCACTTTCTCTCTCTGTTCCACCCCTTCCCTTAATTCACTCTCCGTACTGCCATCTTCATTCACAACACCGCATTTTGTGCTTTAACAATACCACTTTCCAGACCTTACAATCTTATGCTACAAATCATCACATCTTGTTTTATAACTATTTTGCTCTTGTCTCAACTAGACACATTAACATCCTTTCCTCATCTCTTGTCAGCACCGCATCGCTTCAAACATAAGTGCACATACTTCCTACTCATTATTTCATCTCTTTAGAACAATTCTCTTATCACGTGTTCTCGCTTGCACCTCCCTCATTACACCATCATTATATAAATTTAACTTTTTAACTATTAGTACATCATTTGTGTTTTATTCATGCTCTCCAGATACTGTTATTTAAGCTTAAGCGTGACCTTATGAACTGGAGGAGTTGAATATTGCTTTTCTTAACCCTTTCAGACCAAAAAATACCCGCCAAGTTGGATAAAATGGTCCGGCAGTTAAAAAAAAAAAAAAAAATAAAAAATAAAAAACAGTCACCGCATTGAAGGTGACCTCAGTGCACTATCCCCTCTCACATCTGTCTTTATTCCATTGTATATTCTGTGGATGGTCTTGAGTTATCCACCATCATACAGTTATCTACCCTACATATTTTCAGGCCCTTCCACAAAGCTCCCTACTCTATCCCATCACATGTTTTCTCAGATGCCTTAACTTTTTCAAACAACCTTCCATCCATACCCCAAAACTTTCTGTCTGAGAGCTTACTGAAGTCATCTGACTTGAGCATTCTCTCCCTTTTCTAAACCCTCCCTGTTCTTTACATTATATTTCATCTGTACCTGCCTTCATCCTCTCAGCCAGTATCTGTACATGTATCAATCTGCACGAGCTTCACTACAGGACCGGATCACACACCCAGGGGGAAAGATTCAGCCAGAAATATCTCTTACTTATGCTGGTCAAATATAAATCAAGGAGGAGTTGTCTGTAGTAAGAATAGGTGAGTGAAACTGGCAGCGTTGTAATGGCTGTGTTTGTGCATATGAAGAGTCTGCATTATACCAACAGTAATAATGAACAAGGTGTAAACGTTAAGT
Organism: Coenobita brevimanus; assembly: GCF_032717465.1. Classification (NCBI taxonomy): domain Eukaryota; kingdom Metazoa; phylum Arthropoda; class Malacostraca; order Decapoda; family Coenobitidae; genus Coenobita; species Coenobita brevimanus. The sequence goes on from NC_137063.1 coordinate 6,471,913, forward strand.
GTCGGTGTGGTCTGGAATTCGAACCCCCAAATCAAGATACAGGTAGATCGGCAGACAAAGGTAATAATCACTGAGCCATTCTGACCTCGGCTCAATCGGTACTCTACTGCAAACATTTTCCATTACACTCAACAAGTAGATACCCCAGTGGTTCTCACATGCCCTCCTCTCATCCTTTCACTCATACAGGAGTCCAGTAATAGGTTAGTACATATTCCTCCTAAGCCTCATTTCTCTCCTTTGCCTCGATGCTACTCTACGCAGCTTCAATTCTAACGTCAAACTTTCTGTTCATTCTACAATACTATTTCTCCATTCACACCACCCATCTTTGCTGTCTTGTAATTTTACACTGGCACACTACCCCTCTGTTGATTCATTCTCTCTCTCTCTCTCTCTCTCGTCTAACCATCCCCAGATCTGATATCTGAGTATTTCTTTCACTCACCACATTTAGTAACAGGCTGAAACGTTCTCTCCATCTCTTCACCACCTCAACTTTTCCTCTGATACTGTACTATTCATTACCTTTACTGCTCTGCTGCTCTCACTTCCACCTCAGGCCTGTCTTGCTTCAGAAACAACTTATTGTCCCGCAATTTACAACTTAACTGCCTACCAGACTCCTCAATTACTCTCTTCCGACTCAGCCACTCTTTTTGCTTCCCTCCTTTCACCCACATTCTTCTGCCTCTCCATCTTCTCAGTCCCTTTGCTCCCCACTCATTCGCTGTATGTTCTCTTTTTTTCGCTTCCACTGCCTCTCTCACCTCCTCATTCCACCAAACGGCTGCTCAAACTCCCTCACCTCACCTCTCCTAACACCAGACACATTGTTTCCTTAACTACCTCCACTTCATTTACTTATCTGCAATGAATTTAATAACCTCTCTGCTACTTTTAGGTATTGTTTATCTTTTTTCTTTGTTTTCTTCTCCTTGTTAAATCCTCACCCTGCAGTTCCTCCACTCTCAGAATCACCTCTGCCTAATGGTTACCTCAATGCTACCACATTTCTGTCACTCTAATCTTCCTTTCATTGTTTTCTTATCTTACACGTCTCTCTTCAACTGGTCATTTACACATACTAGGTCAGTCACTTCTTTCTCCCATACAACTTTTTATATTTTAATTTCTACCCGCCATACATGACTGTTTAGTAGTTTGCAGTGGGAAAAAGTTACTTATGATGTAAAACCTCTTCCAAGATGAACATAAACCAATGTATTTCAAACTTTATTCATTCCTCACATTCCAAAAACCATCAATTCCTTCCACTGCCAAATACATCACATACTTCGACATTCAGATCATCCATCAAAGTTACCCTTGCAATCATGTCTAATTTTCTTCCAAACCTGTTTTAGTATCTGCCCTCAAATTTCCCTACTCCGTCATCACCTGCGTCAAAGGCACCCACAAACACCCACACTTATATTCCCACCCATGCATTTTCCCTATGACGGGCAACCATCGAATTTATAATCTTGATCCCTATTTCTGTTTTATGTAAATATTTTTTCTCCATTCTCATAGTCATTACAATGTACACTTAGTCAAATGTTATTATACACCATATCCTACTAGCGTAAAAACCTAATGGGACGCAAATAAGGTGCCATCTTGCTTCATAAGTTCACAGTTCCAAAGCAGTATTTAAAAAAAAAAATGGACTAACTTGTACATACAGCTGGTTTTGTCTCTACTTTCATCTTTACTCATACACATATCACGCACTTCAAAACAAAACTAGAACGAATATTGAAGTGAAAAATATGAGCTAATCGATAGATCTCTCTTAATATTTCACTTCTATCAGGACATGTATACAGCAACACTTGGTGACGACCTTTTACGAAATCGGAACCCAGCTGTGTCCAAGAATTATTGACTCGAGCTGTACATTCCTTTCAGTGCTCTCTCAATCTCCTCTCAGTATTACAAAAAAATCAATCCTTCTAAGTCTCACCAACGCTGTCTCTCTGATAATGTGTTGACAGGACAGTTCTCCTCAGCGTCACTACCAAAATGGCCATCCCTTTTAACCCCTTCAATTGAGAACGTCATTTTTATTGTCTTGATGCTGCCTGTGATTTTATTTAGCTTAAGACATGCTTCTGTACTGAAAGGAGTTAATGAAGGCTGTATTTAACCTTGTATGTTGGAAAGTCTCTCATGGGTTGAATAAAAACAACCAGAGAAAACACATACGACATATGAAAGACACAGAAGGACATAATCAAAGTGAAGGGATTAAACCAAATCAGAGGTGACCTGTCTTCTAGTTCAATGGTCTTAAACAGCCTAAAAACACTTCTTTTGCTTTTCAGTCTCATTACACACACACACACACACACACACACACACATCATATATCATACCAGTACAGCCAATACTCAACAAAAAAAAAGCCTCTCAATCTAGCTACCCAAACGTTAACCAACATCTACTGTATATAAATCTGCATCAATACGACTCTGTCTTCTAATTCAATGGTCTTTTAAAGTAAAAAATAAAGCACTTCTCAGTCTTACAAGAAAATCAAACCTTCATCCATCACACAGATACAGTCATCACTTAAGAAAATTGGCTACCTCAATCCTGCTATCTACATGGTCAATCCCTTCTCAGTAAATGTCTACCAAAGCCAGTCTATCTTCTAATTCAAGAGTCCTTTCAAATCTTACAAACCTGCATTTACTTCTGTCTCTTAAAAAAAAAAAAAAAAAAAAAAAAAAAAAAAAAAAAAAAAAAAAAAAAATCACAGATACACTTAAGAAAACTGGCCTCCTCATCCTGTCTATCCAAACACCCAACCCCCTTCAATATAAATTTACATCAACAGTGGCCGCAGTCTTTTAATTCACTGGTATCGGGTAATTGGCGAAAAAGACTATGCAAACACACCTAATCTTGTACAAAAAAAAATAATGCCTTCATACATCACACTAAAACAGGTACATTATTTATTTTTTATTTTTTTAGTTAAACAAAATTAGCCCTTTCAAGCTAATCACTTTGTTTTTTTTAATAAGCCCAACCAACCTGTCCACTAACTCAATGTTCCCTTCAAAACTCTAACAGTCGCTTTCACATATAATAAAACCACACCTTCACACACCACACTGATAAAGCCACACTTAAGTAAAACTGCCCCTCTCAATCTGGCTATCCAAACGTCCTCTCTCTTCTCTATAAATCCGCCTCCAAACCACCTGTCTTCTAATTCAATGATGGCGGGTAATTAGCAAACAAGGGGAATGCAAACCCACCTGCCTAATTCAGCCGCTGTGGTGGGAGGTGATAATGACAGCCTGGGGGTCATTATCAGAGTCATTAGCATATATTAACACATAACCGGTCCCAGGGCTACACCTTAGGCACCTCGCTGTTGGATGCCTCTCTCTCAGTCTCTCTCTCTCTCTCTCTCTCTCCACCTTCATTCATTTCACCACACTTGACTCTCTCTCTCCCACTTAAATTGTCCTATCTTTTTTCGGTCTTGTTTTCTCTCTCACTTCAAATCTATTTCCCAAAGTCTCTAAAACCCTGATTTATTTTCCTCTTATTTTTACTCTCTCTCTCTCTCTCTCTCTCTCTCTCTCTCTCTCTCATATTTCGGTGTAATCTCTTGCGGCCTTCACTTCCTTTTCTTTTCTTTTGTATTTGTCTTCCCTTCTGCTTCCTGAATATTACCTCTCCTCCTTTATCTCCTTTCTCATCATCTGTTCTCATTTTTTCTAATTCTACCCTCTCTCTCTCTCTCTCTCTGTGCGCGCGCGCGCTTCTTTACTCTCGATGTGAGACAAAGGAGGAGGAGGATAAAGGAAGATGATGATGAGATGGAGCTGAATTATGACGATACAGAAGCAAGAAAGACAAAACAGAGAAGGAACTGTGAAAAGGAGAGAGAGAGAGAGAGAGAGAGAGAGAGGAAATGGGATAAGGAGGAACATCAGGAGGAGGAAGGAGAAGAGGAAGGAGGAAACAGGAAGCATGAAGTAGAGAAGGAGGAGGAGGATTACACAGGAAAGCAAACAGCAACAGACCTTATGGTCCTTTCGAGGCTGCTTGTTAGAGAAAACTATGACTACAAGATCTAACTCTACATGTTGAAGGATAAGGATAGGAAAGCAAGAAGGCTCCCCCCACCACCAAACCCTCCAGGAAAAAGTGAGAAAAACCACCATGCAGCATGGAAAAACTGACATGGAAATTTTATAGGAAACACTGGAAAGGAAAAGTCACATTCTATAATACTTTATCTATAAGCTACCCGATAGAGTAACCTGAAAGAGAAAGTAAACTAATAAAATAATAGTTACGGCATGACATTATAAACCAGTGGGACAGTACACAAGTTTCATCCTGAAGCAGTGACCCCTGGTACATTAAAAAATCCCGATGGTGGTCACTTGACTAACAGGGACCCTCAGTGATCCACAGCCCATCACAGGTCGAAAGTAAGAGTAGTGACCGTTAACTCAGGGTTATCTGTGCAGCTCCTAATCTGTGCTTATATTGCTTTCTTTGCGCTGGGGAGACTGAAAAGTATATAGGACGGGTGTCTTAGATAAAAGGGGACTGCACAGTGCACAGTGTGGATGTGCAATGCACAGAGTGGATGTTTAGGGGTGGTGCGGCAACCTTCCCTGGCGCTTTTTAGGTAGGCAGCAGTCAATCAGGCAATAGCTCCGTTCACTCCACTGAGACAAGGAACTCTCCCATGTGGGACAGTACACAAGTTTCATCCTGAAGCAGTGACCCCTGGTACATTAAAAAAATCCCGATGGTGGTCACTTGACTAACAGGGACCCTCAGTGATCCACAGCCCATCACAGGTCGAAAGTAAGAGTAGTGACCGTTAACTCAGGGTTATCTGTGCAGATCCTATTGCTTTGTTTGCACCGAATAAATTGAAAATGTATATCGTGACGCAACACTATGTACGGGTACATTGTTTACGGGGTGTCTTGTAGACTAAGGGGGCATGAACTTACATGTACCGTAGCTATAAAAGCAAGTTATTCGGACAGAAAAAGAGTCAGCTGAGGATTTTCGTGCAAATACTTGTCTAATTTGTTTTTGAATGTCTCAATTGAGATACTGTTCACGGTATCTGAGGGTAATCTGTTCCAGATATTTACAACTCTGTTAAAGAAGAAGTATTTTGCTTCGTGGGATTGGAATCGTTTTCCCATGATTTTGCAGCCATTACTTCTAGTTTGACTCGACCGGTCTATATCAAAATATTTATTCATGTCTAAGTTGTCAAATCCCTTCATGATTTTGAAAACTTCAATAAGGTCCCCTCTTAACCTGCGCTTCGTTAGGCTAAATAAGTTAAGTTCTTCAAGGCGTTCCTCATATGGTTTGTTTCTAAGTCGTGGTACCATTTTTGTGATTCTTCGCTGAATTTTCTCTAATTTTTCAATGTCCTTTCTGTAGTACGGAGACCAGAATTGCACACAATACTCAAGATGGGGGCGCACTAGCGAGTTGTACAAGGCAAGTATGACTTTTTCCGATTTAAACTCGAAAGTTCTTCCAATAAAACCCACTAGCTTGTTTGCAATTTTTACCGCATCGGAGGAGGAGAAGGAGGAGGAGGAGGAGAAGGGAGGAGGAGGAGGAGAAGGGGGAGGGAGAAAGGGAGCAAGGAGGGGAACGATGAGGGGTCGAGAGCAGATAGAGAAAAGAAGAAAACATGAGAGGCGGGATAGAAGGAAACCAAGAAAGGAGAGAAGAGAAAGAGGAAGAAAAATAAAGAAAAAGAGAGGAAGACAGTAAGACGAGAAGAGAAAGAAAAGAGGGAACGGAGAAAATGAAAACATAAGAGAGACAGGAGAGAAGGAAACAGGGAGAAGGATGAGAAGAGTAGGGTGGAGGGGAAAAAATGGACAAGGGAGAGGGAGCGAGAATGGAATGAGAAAAAGAAGGGATGGAGTGCAGGGAGAGAGGGGGGGAGGAGGGCGAGGTAGAGTTAGAAAGAGAGAGGAAGAAGGGAAAGGAGAGACAGAAAGAAAGGATAGGAATAGGGAAGAGACAGTAAGGAAAGGAAAATGAGAGAGACGACTGAGAGAAAAATGAGGAGGAAAAAGAGGGAAAGGATAGGAAGAGAAAGACAGGAAGGAAAAGGAGGGAGAGAAATTGTTGGAAAAATGGATGGGGAAGGAAAGGGGAAGCAAAAGGGAAGTGATGGGAAAGAAAAGGTGAGGGGCAGGAAGGAAGGGGGGAGGAAAGAGGGAAAGAAAGGAGAAAGAGAAAATGAGGTTAGATGGGGCAGGAAAAGGAAGATGGGAAATAAGGGAAAAGTGAAACAGACCAGAAGGAGAGAGATGAAAGAAAATAAGGAAGGGGAGAAAAAGGAGGGAGAGAAGGAGGAGAAGAAAGGAGGAGAAGGTAGCGAGGAAGAGAAAGAAAAGAAAGAGAAGATGGAAACGGTGGAGGAGGATAAAATTGAGAATGGAGGAATGGAGAAGAGAGAGAACGGAAGGGAAGAAGAGAAGGAATGCACGAAAGTAATAGAGAAAGAAAGGAAGAAAGAAGTGAGGAGAGAAGAGAAAAAACGAGAGGGGAGGGAAGTGAAGAAAGAAGGAGAAAGAAGGGGAGGGAGGAAATAGGGAAAAGGAAGAGAAGGAACGACAGATGAAAGCTGTGTACAACAGGAAGAAGGTAAGGGAAGAAATGAGGTAGATAAAAAGAAGGAATGACTTACGACAGACATGAACTGAAGAACAACAAGGAAAATATCAATAATACTTAGCCGACGACCACAGGAATATATTAAAAGAGGACAACTGTGCAGCACAGGACAAGGGCCCATATTCTCGTCGGTTAAGAAAGCTCCCAACACCATTTCCTAAGCGATTTATTTTGTTTATTACACCTTAGTCCTCTTCTGTGTTCCATAAATCCTTCCAATATCGCCATACTTTGCACAATAACGTACACAAGGATACTAACCACCCATATGAAAAAATCAATCGCTATGGAAGAGGTGCTAGGGAGCTTCCTTGTCCGACGAGAACACGAGCCAAGGACAACGCAAATGAAAGTTTTCCCTCGTGAATCAAGCCCTCCAACCCAGGAATAGTGACAGGGATGCCATGTAGCGTAGAAAACTTCCAACGAAATTTTGCAGATAATGACAGAGGTAAAATCTACTTCAGTGCTGATATAAGGAGAAAATAAGTAAAAGCAGTGATGTTGCTGCGAGTGTTTTGTAACTGGGACGAGTCATATACCCAACAATTTTGGGTGATAAGCCTATCTAACCTCTTCTTGAAACACGCTGTTGAATTATCACCAACTACGTCACTACATAACTTGTTCCACTCTTCCACTACTCTGATTCCAAACCAGTTTCCTACTATCTCCAGGATGAATCGGAATTTGCCTAATCTTAAACCACTTACGCTGCATCATTCCTGTCAACACATTCTTATAACCTGACTAATGCCTCCTGTATTAAAGGCCTTCAGCCACTTAAACAGTTCAGTTCTATCTTCCTTGATTCTTAACTTGCATACTAAGAGTAAATATAGCTTCTTCACTCTCTCATGGTCGAGACAACTCTAGTAATTTATCCTAGCTATTATTATTATTATTATTATTATTAATATTAATAGCCTCCACTTATTACATAGGTGGGGACTATTGTTTTTGCTGGTATTATATTCCTGCCTCAGAGTCTCACAACGATTCCAGGAGAACTGGAGACTGCGCGAGGAATCTAAAGGGCCCAGGTTGTGTGTCCTGGTATGTGCCACTGCTGATGGAAAAAAATCCAAATCCTTTAGCGCAGTGGAAGAGCATGTCAAGAAGTGTCATTTCAGCATTATGTTGTGAACGAGAGAGGTTCGTCGTGTCCACTGGAAATCTGAATGGGCCCTGCTCAAGGAATCTGAATTGCTCAGGTTATGTGTCCTAGTAGGGGCCACTGCTGATAGAAAAAATCCAAATCTCTCCAATGGGGTCAAGGTCATTGCAAGAAACAGTAGGTGGAAACTAGTGACTGTCCGCACGACAGTTACAGAGTTTTAGTTATTATTATTATTATTATTATTATTATTATTATGGTGAGTCTAGGAGTCAGACAGAGTTAATACTGTCACCATTAACCCTCTCAAGGTCGAGACCACTTTAGTATTTAATTCCAGTTGATGCCATGCGATTATATTCTCCTGAGGGTAAGCATACAAGTTTGTAAGTGTTCTGTTCTGGCAGCAGGGATCCTTTAGCTCCTCCACCTGAGGACGTAATGTTTCCTTGACTGATGCTGCCTCCTAATGGTTTTATTTTGCTTGGGATAGGCTTTCCAAATGAAAGGGTTAAATAGCCTATATCCTTTAAAAAAAAAAAAAAATCACTACAAGGGTTCTACCTTAAGTTTAATTCAGTCGTCCGGTAATAACTAGAAGAAAAAAAAAAGGGCAAAAGTGGTTAATGATTTGCATTTATTTATTTTTTTTTACTAAATAGTTTCAAAGAAATCGATGTATGCAGAGGGAATGAGACTGTGAAAAGGAAGACGCCGCCTCCAGTGCAGCTGTAGCCTTAAGACCTCCAAAAAGAATCATGCCGTCGTTTAAACCCTTCATGCCACCCACCACCCCTGACAATATCCATGTGGGGAGTGAGACGCGGCAAGGTGCAAGGGTACAGTGTTAGGAGCTTAACTCTTATTTATTATTATTATTATTATTATTATTATTATTATTATTATTATATTCACGCAAGATCCGAAAAGGGAATAATGAAAGAGGAGTGTGTGGCATTTACGCATTTGTCTTCTCAGTGCACTATGAAAAATACATGGTAGGATACTTACCGTTAGTGTTAGGGAAAAAACCAAGGAAGTAGTTGGAGAGGAACAAGGGGTTTTAAGAAGGGAGGAGGCTGCACAGATCAAATATTAGTTCTACGATGATTAGTGGAAATGTATCTAGAGAATGGAAAGAATTTGTATGCTGCCTTCATGGGTCAGTGAATGCATATGACACAATGGATAGACAGGGAATATGGAAGATATTAAAAATATACGGAGTAGATGGGACGCTGTTAAATGTTGTGAAGTGTATCTATAAAGAGGCTAGAGCTGCAGTGCGCATGGATAATGAATAATGTTTGTTCTTTGATCTGAGTGTTGTGTGTCATGTCTCTATTTGTTCAGTTTGTATATGGATGGAGCTATAAAAGATACTAGGTAGGGCAGAGGATTTTGGTGTGTCTCTAAGGAGAGAGGGTAGGATGAGGACTCTTCCTGTATTCCTGTAATATGTTGTTTACTGACGATACTGTATCGTTAAGTGAAGGCAAGCTGCAAGGCTTGGAAAATGAATCTGAGAGTGAAAGTAAAAAATGAATGGATATAAGAGTACAGTTATGGTCTTTGAGAGAAATCAAGTCCCAGAATGTACAGTGAGGCTGGATGGTGAGGAAATGGAGAATGTGAGTGAATTCAAGTACTTTGGGTAGCGTGATACGTAATGAAGGAAGTCTGGAGAATGAAATACTTGAAAAGGTACAGCAGGGAAGAAAAGTTGCTCGTTCACTGAATGTGGTGATATGGAACAAGGAAGTGAGTACAGAAGTACAAAAGTCGCTGCATAACAGTAATGTGATCGCCACTCTAACACATGGAAGTCAAGCTTGGACCATGCTGGAAGGACACAAGAACGAGAGCAGTGGAAATGAGTTATCTGAGAGCAGCATGTGGAGTTATATGGAGAAACAAAAATAAAAATGAGGAAGTAAAGGAGTGTTGTGGTATTGATGTGGATGTTGAAAATGTTAAGAGAAATACTATGAAATGGTTTTGCCATGTGAAGAGGACGGAAAGTGAGAGACCGACCAGGAGAGTGTATGTGTGTGAGGTACAGGGGAAGAAGGGGAGGCAAGACAAAGGATGAGATGGAGGGATAGAGTGTAGAGAAAGAGATATGAAAGAGGGGTGAATTGGAGGAAGGATAGACAAATGGCAGAGGACTAGGCGATGTGGTGGCGATTTGTTTGTGGCCACCCCACACGGGAAAGGTGTCTGGGCCTGCATGGGAATAGAAACAGATAGAATTTCCAGGCAAAAAATCATTCTAACCTAGAGTGGTTAAACATGGTCTTCAATAACCCCTTCACAATAAGAAATCTCCCTTACAGTGAATCAAATCGACTGGATGCAGCACGAATAAATAAACTAAGCAGAGAAATACTAGACAGACGCGGAACCGCCAGGGCCGTAATACGGAGATTCGCTAAGGAAATGAATCACCTCGCATCCAAACAAGTACAAAGAAGACTTACTAGATATGGAAGCTTCAGGCCTCTTCGGTTAATGCCCTTGGTGTTGTGCGATGTGGGAGGATTATTTTGTGAGATGTGGTGTGGTGTGGTGTGGCTTCGCTTAGGTCGCAAAAGCCTACAGAACTGAAGCTCCTCTTGTCTGAAAATTTTTAGTGACAGACAGAGTGCCGCTCCCAAAGATGCTCCCACGTCTAGAAACATTAATGAGCGACAGGCAGACAGGGTTGTTCTTAGACATGCACTTTCATCTAAGACATTAAAATGCATCACCGGTTTGAATGGGTTAATACTGGATCCCTATCCTTTTCTTGCTTTGTTTATATATATATATATATATATATATATATATATATATATATATATATATATATATATATATATATATATATATATATATATATATATATATATATATATATATATATATATATATATATATATATATATATACAGTATATGTGGCTTAATGCCTTAGTCTGGCTTTGAAGAAATACCCCACTACAAACGTAATCTGGCAGCTTCCACTAAGGGGGTGCTGTTTTTGGTCATGCGCCCACTGAATACTGTGTTCCAGTATTATCTACTTTACAGTACAGGCAACAAAACTGCACTGCATAATCCAAGTGCGGCCTCTCTAAAGTACTGGAAGACAAACAGCAGTCGTTTTTCAGAAAACCTATTGACCCTATTTCTAGCTATAAAGCCTAAAACCCTCTTTCATTTATTTTGAAGATCAGTACACTACTGTGCAGAGTCCTTAGATCTCTGCTAAACACGACTCCCACGTTCTTCTTACAGTGTGATTTACCAATCTCTTTATCATTTAATAAGGCGCTGGCTACGTCGATAGGTCTGCCTACAAGAAGTACCTTTATATACCTCTAAGCTTAATTTCATTCGACAGTCCTCTGAACAAATGATGACAAAAAAGAAAAAATATATATGAAGGAAAGGAATGATGGTAACTCAAAAGAATGAGGAGAGAGATACAGGAAATAGATGAGAAGAAGGAAGATGAAAATTAAAGGAGAAGAAAGATATGCAGAAAAAAATGAACGGAATGCAGAAAAGGGGAGGGAAATAACAAAAGATGGGAGAGACCAGGAAGACAAGGGAAAGAAGATGTAGAAAAGCAGGAAGACAGTGAAAAGGCAAGGAGAAAAGAGACAAGTATAGAAAGAAGGAACAGATAAGTGAAGACTGCAGAAAGGGGAGAAGGCAGGAAAATGGGCGGAAAATAAGGAAGAAGAAAAGGAAGAAGGAATGGGATGATAAATGATGGAAAGAAGGAATAATTATTGAAGGACGGGTAAAGACAGAACGAGTGAGCATATGACAGAGGAAGAGGAGGAAAAATACAGAAGGAGAAAAGGAAGAAAGAGAGTGATGATAAATGAAGGAAAGAAATAATGTAGGAATAAATGAAGGAAGGGTAAAGAGAGGGAGGGAGAGCACACGACTGAGAGATAATGGGACCTGTCTAGTTGTGACAAGGGAGAGAGGGGGAGAGAAGGCAGACGGGAGGAGAGAGAAACAGAATAAGGAGAAGAGAGAAACTGCAGAGAAAAAGAGGGAATGAATAGGAGAAGGAAAGAGAATAGAGAGAGAAATGGCTATGGAGAGAGAAAGAGAGAAATGAAAAAGGAAAAAAATGGACATAGGATGAATGCATATAAAAAGAGAAGGGAGAGATGAGAGGAGATGCAGAATATGGAATGGAACACGGAGACGAAAAAGAGGAACAGGAGAGAGAGAGAGAGAGAGAGAGAGAGAGAGAGAGAGAGAGAGAGAGAGAGAGAGAGAGAGAGAGAGAGAGAGAGAGAGTGTGTTACATAGATACACAGACCACACAGACCTTACGGTCCCTACGAGGTGGTCCGGCCTTAATCCTAATATAGTGCATAGGAGCAGGAGAAAAGGATAGCACAGCAGAAGGCTCTCTCCCCCACCCTCCAGACCCTCCGGCATTTACCGTACAGGAAACAAGAGAGGAAGTAATACCTTGCAGGAATGAAAAACCTGAAGGAATTTTATAGGATCGGCAGAAAGTAGAATAATATGGAAAAGGAAAATTTGGGCATACAGCCACATACTTACTCTATGCATGCAATTTTTTTTTTCTTTTTTTCTTAAAGGATGAATAGAATGTTTATCTATTATTTATATTCTATAATACTGTCTGTGTCTAATAGACACATGAATGCAGACGCGAATATGCAATAATTGCTCCATCCTAACTAAACGATACCAATTGCGTCGAGATACATGTCCAGTCTCTTTTTAAACATATTTATGGTACCACTTTCAATCACATTCCCAGGGAGCTTATTCCATTCGCTTACAACAGAGTAAGTGAAGAAGTTTTTGGTTGTATCAAGATTAGCCCTCCTTGCTTGCAACTTCATACCATTTCCTCGAGTTACAGTCTCGGCAATTACTGTGAACAGCTTGTTTGAATCAGTATTACTGAAGCCTTTTAGCATCTTAAAACATCCAATCAGTTGTCCCCTGAGTCTCCGTTTTCTAAGAGAGAATAGGTTTAATTCCTTGAGTCTCTCGAGGTATGGTTTATTCCTCAGGGACGGGATTAACTTGGTAGCCCTACGCTGGACCGCTTCCAGTATTTCTATATCTTTAATTAGGTGAGGCGCCCAAAACTGCACTGCAAACTCTAAGTGTGGGCTGACTATGCTTTTGTATAGGGGGATTACAATATCTTTGCTTTTATATGTAAAATGTCTTTTGATGAAGCCTAGGGTCGTGTTGGCTTTATTGGCGGCAGAGATACATTGATTCGAACATTTCAGATCGTCTGAAATTAGTACGCCTAGATCCTTAACTAGTGAGGACTTGCTAATGATTTGGCCCTTCATTTCGTAATCATACCTTTTGTTTTTCTTCCCACATTGCAGTACCTGACATTTGCTTACATTGAAGGGCATTTGCCATTTTTCTGACCAGCTGATAATTTTATCAAGGTCATTTTGAAGGCTAATTCTGTCTTCTTCAGTTAATATAGTGTTGCCGATTTTTATGTCGTCTGCAAATTTAGAAATGAAATTGTTTAGGTCAACATCGATATCGTTAATATACATAATAAATAGGACTGGTCCCAACACTGATCCCTGAGGAACACCACTGGTCACTGGAGCCCAGTCTGACTCTACTCCATTTATAACGACTCGTTGCTTTCTCTCACTTAACCAGCAACGTATCCACCTATGAATATTTCCGTCAATTCCAAGTGATCTTACTTTTGTCATTAGTTTATCATGCGGCACTTTGTCAAAGGCTTTCTGGAAGTCTACGTAGATTATATCAAGTGACCTGGTACAATCATTCATTTTAAAAAGTGTATCGTAAAACTCAATTAAATTTGTCACGCATGATCTCTGCTTTCTAAAGCCATGCTGGCTGTTCCTAATTACGTTATTAGTTTCTAGGAACTCAACTATCCTATCTCTAATTAATGAGAGAGAGAGAGAGAGAGAGAGAGAGAGAGAGAGAGAGAGAGAGAGAGAGAGAGAATGATTACACAAGTTGTGGAGTAGAGGGACAGAGATGAAAATGAGGATATGGGAGTAAGAAAGGTTGGGGGGGGGGAAGTGGAGGAGGAGGAAAGCAAAAGAAACAGGTAGGAAAGAGGGGGAGGAGGGAGGGAAGGAGGGAGAAGGGAGAGTGAATGAAAGAGGGGGAGGAGGGAGGGAAGGAGGGAGAAGGGAGAGTGAATGGAGGTAGGAAGGATGGGAGAAAGTGACGGCGAGTGAGGGGAGGAGAAGATGGAAACAGGAATTGAGAGAGGGGAGGGAGGGGGAGGGGGATGTGGCGGGGTAAGAAAGTGTGTGGAAATGAGGGAGGTAAAGGGGGAGTGAGGGATGGGCAGGTAGAGTTAAGAAGGGAGGCGAGAGAGGCAGAATGGGAGCAGGAGGGGAGAGGAAGGAAGGGATTGCAAGGGAAATGTTGGGAGGAGTCGCTGAGGAAAGGGGAAATGGAGGAGGGGGAGACGGAAAGGAAGATGCAATGGTTGGATACTGAAAGGAGAGGAGAGTACAGAGGAGTACAAAGGCAGGCACACAGAAACAGACCTACTATTTTCTACAAGGCTGTGCTACGGTACTCTATTCTACTAAAGTTAGACAAGTACAGTAATGCAGAGGGTGGGAATGGACCAGAGGAAGAGACAGGATGAGAGAAGAGGGGAGAGAAGGGTACGGGAGGGAGAGGGGATGAAAATGGATGGAAGGGAGAGCGGAGGGATGAATACTCGAGAGAAGGAGAGGGGGAGGGGAGAGAGGAAGATTGGAGATGGACAGGCGAAAATAATGAGAACAGGTGAAGAAAAAGATGAGAGGGAAGGTGTGGGGAGGGAGGGGGGGGGAGGAATTGTAGTGAAGGAGAGGGAAGAGGAGGGTACGAGAGAGACAAAGAAGGGAGGGTACGAGGAGGAGAGAAGAGGAAAGGTCATAGAGGTAGGGTAATGGAGAGGGTGGAGGGGAAGGTGATATGAGGTGGGGCTGGGGGGTGGGGGGGCATAAAGGCAGTGTAGAGTCACAAGGTAAAGACAACACACACACCTTATGAGGAATGTTGGACTGGACTGTGGAGTGATCTGTCTCGCACCACATTCTCTCCACTAATCCAAACTCACTCGCTCCACACATACTCCATTAATTCCACACTCGCTCCATCAATTCCATAATCCTCACTTGCTCCACTTATTCCACACACATACACACACCTTGCTCCACACTCACCTACTCGCTCCATTAATTTCACTCTCGCCCCATGCACATTCCATCAATTCCACAATCCCTCAATCGCTCCACTTATTCCACTCACATACACATACCTTGTTTCACACTAACTCGCGAGCTCCACTAATACTACTCACTCGCTTCATTAATTCTACTCTCACACTCCACTAATTCCGAATTCCAAACTTCCTCATTCGCTCCACATTTAGTCGCTCAATTCCATGTACACTCTCTCTCCGTTCACTTCACCAATTTCTCACTAACTTACCTCGCACCACACTCACTCATCTAGCACCACTCACTCAATCTCGCACCTCACTCAAACCAAATTCACTCATCCTACACCACACTAGCTTCACACTTTGTAAACTCGCACCACACTCCACACTCGTTCATCTCGCACCACACTCGCTCGTCTCATTCATCTCGCACGACACTCACTCCAGTCCAGTCTCACTCATCTTGCGCCACACTCACTCCACACTCGCTCATCTCGCACCACACCCACCCCACATTCTCATCTCGCAACACATTCACGCATCTCGTATTATACTCACATCACAGCACACTCACGCCACACTCATCTTGCATCACACTCACTCCCACTCATGCGTCCCGCACCATACTCGCTCCATTCGTGCATTTGCTCTATACTTATTCATTCCATTCCCTTGGTTCGACTTGGCCTTATTTCACTAATTTAAACTCAGACAAGTCGCTCCACACTAACTCCACCCTCTCCTCACCTCGTCTTGCTCACTCCACACACCAAACGCTTCACTACGATGACTTTTTTTTTACTTCCAGCCGACTGTGTTATCTACTTTAGGAACGAGCTCCGATTGCAGTGCAGAGGTAAATGGCGACTGCTTTCTCACCTTTTCGGGTCATAATGGGACCATCATAAACTAACCAGAAAGCCCTAAAAGGACGCACACCACCACCAACGCATAAAAGTTTATGATTTACTGCTGTAATTCTTTCTTATCAGACGAATACCTTAGTTGTTGCACAGGCAGTTAATTCTACGGTCTTAATTTGCCCTGCTACACAAATTCAAAGAGCGTATGCCTCCTCGAACACCAATGATACTTATAATTTACTCCTGCATCCAGATCTGGATCCACATCAAAATCTAATCAACTCTGATCCACTATCCACCCTTCCGATTACATTTTCTTTTTATCTTGTACCCAAAAAGACAAACAGACACAGGTGAATACATAACTTCCACTCCACTTTGTTGGCGGAGGGTAAAAGAATAAGTCAGAATAAAGTATAAACAACACGTCATTTTAGAGAACATCGCTCTAGGATTCTTCTGCACTTGCATTCTACTTATTCCGGAACCTCTAATCTTTCCCTTTTGTTAATGTTTTTCACCCATTCAATACCCATGGCCATCTTTCTCTTGTTTATTGAGCTGTCCACCTGTAATTTTTAATCATCATTCTGTTTCAAATTTTAGTAATTTCCTCCCATGTCACAAGTCTCACCATCTTCATTTTATTATGTAATGCTTTCTATCCATCCACAACCTTTCATCTATTTTATTTTGTACAGCGCCTTCCATCCTACAACCTCTGGTCAGCTTTTCCTTATGTTCACGGGACTTTCCACCTAATCCACAAACGCTATTAAACAATTTATTTCTTAGGGATCTCCCATACCATGAGCTCTGATAGGCTTTTTTTATGCTTTCCGTCCCAATACTTCAAATAAACTTTTATATTTTTCTTTCAACTCTTAATCCATCCCACTACTTCTAATGAATTTCTTTTCTTTTATATAGTGGTTTCTACCCTACGACCTCGTATCAACAATGCTTGGTAATTTCAGTGCTATCCATCCATTCCAGTACTTCTAATCAACTTTCATTTCTTTTGCTATTTTTAGTGCAGGGAGAATGGACCCCAGATTTAAACCAGAAGGAAAAAAAAAAAAAAAGGCCAGGGTCGGTGGTAATGTAAACAGAACAACAGAGTCAATTGGAGTCTCTTTGAGGACGAGATGGACGGAGTTGTTGGGTGTGAAGAGAGGGAGGTGGCGTGTGTGTGTGTGTGTGTGTGTGTGTGTGTGTGTGTGTGTGTGTGTGTGTGTGTGAGATGAGCGGAATAAGAGTGAAGTGCGTGGCGAAAAGTGCAACGTTCTAAAGAGTCAACCAGTGTTCTTATTCCTTCGTGTAAGCAACTGCCTCCCTCAGTCTGTTTCCCACAGCCTGTAATCTCCAGCCTTTGCAATATAATGTGTCCAGGCATCTCCAAATGAACGAATCTTGAACTTGGCTTTTTCCAGTTTTATTTGGAAAGAACAAGTTATGTAGGCTCTAAGCCTAGGGTTCTTTCTTTTCAGTATAATCACAAACAGGGACATAACAGGTAAATATTTTTTTTTTTTCAATTGCAGGTAAATAACAGTTTTTAAAATTCTATCATATTACTACATTTCGCCGCCTTGATCCTCGTCCACTGGAACGATTTATGAAATTATTAGATACTATAAATTAATGCTTGGATACAACAGATTCAAAACCATGAACATGTTGGGAGGTGTTGGATCATTTTATATGCAAAAATATAGATAAGTCAGGACGTGCCATTTAAATGCTGAACATAACTTTTTTTTTTTTTTTTTTTTTTTTTTTTTTTTAATAACAGAACGGAGGAAGGAAAAACAAATGGAGAAAAAAAAATAATCCATACACCAGATTACTGGTGTCCTCTGTTCATAAAATATCTGTAACAGTTAGACTTGAAGAGTTGTAGGTTGAAATTTGGAGGAAAACAACTCTGGGGAAGCGAGTTCCAGAGAGATGCAGTTCGGGGAATGAAAGAATTCTGATAGGCAGAAGTTCTGCAATATGGTTGAGTGACATTCCAGTCATGAGCGCTACCAGATGCCCGTGTAGCACGAGGGAAGGCATGGAGAGGTGGCACCATGGACGCAACTTCGTCTGAGCATTTGCCAAAAAAATATCTGTAAAATAATGCAAGGGAGGCAACATTCCTTCTTACTTGCAGGGGAGGTAGTTTATATGTAATGGCAGGGTTGTTAATGATTCTAACAGCTTTATTCTGAATTTTGTCTAGTTGCCTTAATGCAACCTCTCCACAACCATTCCACAAGGGTGAGCAATATTCAAGCTGAGAGCGCACATGACTCTTATAAATTATAGCTAACTGCTCATCGGCGAAGAAGTTACGGACTCTGTACAATAATCCAAGTTTCTTTGAGGTAGTTTTAGCAAGTGATCTGACATGAGAGGTCCAGCTGAGGGCACTGTTAAGTGAGACACCAAGAATTTCAATACTTTTGGAGATGGGAATATTAGTAGCACTGAAGGTAATGTACGAGTCTGGCAATATCTGTCTATTAGTAAACTGTATATATTTAGTTTTACTAGCATTAAAAGAGACAAGGTTGTTTTGTCCCCATTCACTGATTGTAGATAGATCTTCATTTATGGAGATGGCTGTATTGAGTTGAGAGGTAGAGATATTAGACTTTGTAAATGGATGTCTGAGTGTGAATGAACTATGTAGTGTTGAGTCATCTGCATATGAGTGAATGGGATTGTGAGTGACAGATAAGAGATCATTAATATGAACCAGAAATAGGGTTGGCGCCAGAACTGATCCCTGCGGCACGCCGGCGTTAATTGAGTGGAAATTCGAATATACATCATCTACTTTTACTCTTATTTTCCTGTCACTAAGATAAGAAGAAATCAAAGGAACAAAAGACGTTAGTCCATAGCAAGGGAGTTTGGACAGCAGGGAACGGTGCCATACTCTGTCGAAAGCTTTAGAGATATCAAGAGCTACTGCATGAGTTTCTCCAAAAAGATCTATTGATTGATGGATGGTATGAGTTAAGAGATTGAGTATGTCAATGGTGGATCTTTCGTGGCGAAAACCGTATTGTCTATCATTAATTAAGTTGTTGGATTCAAGATGTTTAACAATATGCTTATTAATTAAAGTTTCAAATACCTTACCAAGAGAAGATGTGATAGCTATTGGTCGGTAATTGGAGGGGTCAGACGAACTTCCTTTCTTCGGAACTGGGTGGATATTGGCTTCTTTCCATGAATTTGGGAATAAAGAAGAACGTATGCATAGTCTGAATAATTTAGCTAGGACAGAGGCAAGTTCAGGGGAACACTTTTTCAAAACAATTGGCGGAATTCCATCTGGACCTGGAGCTTTGTTGGTAGATAAATTGTCTAGGATGGATTTTACAAATCTTGTCTGTATTTTAAGTGGGGCAATTTCGGGAGAATCAAGTTCCAGTACTGAGACATTCTGGCTGGTATTATCTATGGTAGAGTTTCTTGCAAAGGTACTAGCAAAGATATCTGCTTTCCCACGTGGGTCATTTGTAATATTGCCATCTGAAGATTTTAGTGGGGGAATGGAAGATGACTTGTTAAAGTTATTATTGAAAGAATTAAGAGTTGACCAGAATATTCTATTGTCATTAGGGTTGTTAAGTAGTTTTGATGCTTGCTTTTGAAGAAAGTTTGATTTAGATAGATTTAATACAGCTTTTGCATGATTTCTAGCAATTTTAAATTGGGAGAGTGATTCAGGTGTTTTTGATTTTAAGTAAGAGTTATATGCTAATGACTTTTGGGCTGTTGCTCTGGCACAATTGCCATCAAACCATTTTGGAGAGTTTGATCTTTTAGTGAATTGTTGACTTGGTATGAATAAATCCATACCAGCTAGTATTAAGTCACAAATGTGGGACTGGGTAAAATTGGGATCACTAGAGAAGAAAGACTGCCATGGAACATCAGCAAGATAATTTCTAAATCCATCCCAGTCTGCCCTGTCAAAGTGCCATCGGGTCACCCTGACAGGTTCGGAATGGGGAGGTGTAGGAGGGTTAACTAATGAGGCTTTGATGAGATTGTGGTCAGAGGATCCAAGTGGTGACAGTACCTCTATCCTGTATTGATCTGGATTATTTGTCAAGAATAAATCCAAGAGATGGGCATTATGGTCAGGGTTATCAGGTATTCTGGTTGGTTGCTTTACCAACTGGGTGAGATTAAACGATTCCGCAAATAGCTCGCATTCTAGACCAGCGTCGTCAGTCCGGGCAGAATGCAATAGCCATTCAACATTGTGTATGTTAAAATCACCCAAAATGGTAATTTCATTGCCAAGGGCAAGGTCAAGGTTACTCAACTGAGTGGATATGGAATCAAATACACTGGGTTCCGAAGAAGCATTGGGGGAACGATAAACTACACAGATATATTTGGTAATGTTTTGGCAATTTAATTTATATAATGAGTAATCAAAACTGGATGAAGTGAAGTTTAAAATAGTATCAACTGCATATTGGGATTTGATATAACAACAGGTGCCGCCCTTGTTTCGAAAGTTTGTAAGGAGATGGTAACCGGGAAAACAAAATGGAGATATATCGGTAGAGGGTGAGATTTGTGGTTCTGTGAGGAAAAGGGCCAAAGGGGATATGGACTGAAGGAAAAAATGAACTGAGTTTAAATTCGTGGTAAGGCCGCGGATGTTGGTAAAGAATAAGGCCACACCGTCACCTCTTCGCCGACGAGTTTTTCCGGAAATAGCAACAGTCGCTGCTGGCACAGTCGCTTGATAGCGACCGGGAGGACCCTGTGCCTCCAGCCCTACCCTGCCGGTGGTGGCAATCCGAGATACCACCTCATTTGATTCCTAACCTGTTAAAGTAGAGAATTTCGCTGAACATAAATGATTACTATAACCTGTTAAAGCAGATAATTTATGTATTTAGTTGTTACTGCTGCTGTAGTGATGCCACGGTCATCTGAACGTGCACCTGGTGAACTGCTGGGTGAAGCTGCCCTTCCCTTCTTTCGAGAGACAGGGAGGGGGGGGGGACGAGCTGCCCGGTTATACCTGTGCCACCGCATGAGGGCGTCCCTCTTCTGCACCCACATGTCTTTTGATATAGTTTATTAGATTTCTTGAAATTTATGTTCACGTTATATTTCTGTCTCTTGCCGTTTAATGAAAATAATGATATAATTATGTCCTCATTACGAGAATCAAAATATATGGCAGCTTGTTGAATATAACTAAACTACAACAACTATAACTTCCACTATCACTACAACCACTGCCTCAACCACCCTCATCATCACTACCACAACAACCACCATCAATACAACTACTTTCTTTACCAGCACCTTCATCACCACTATCACAACAACCACCATTGCTACAGCCACCGCCACCACCATCACCACCACCACACCCGTCACCACAACACTAACCCCCCCCCCCGCAAGACAGCAAATATCAAAACATTCCGGTAGACAGACAGACAGACAACCCAACACGGAAGTGACACTAGAGACAAAAGGATGGCATCTCTCTCGCTCTCTCTCTCTCTCTCATCATGTTTAATGTATGTGTGTGTGTGTGTGTGTGTGTGTGTGTGTGTGTGTGTGTGTGTGTGTGTGTGTGTGTGTGTGAGAGAGAGAGAGAGAGAGAGAGAGAAAGAGTTTACTAAGGGGAGAAAGAGAAGATGGGAGTAGACGAAAAATGAAAGACGGGTAAAGGAGGAAGAAAAAGAGACTGAAGACTGCAAGGAAGGAAGGAAGGAAGGAAACAATGGAAAAGCAGGAATAATGGAGGAACAGTATGAGAGAAGGAAGAATGAACAGAAGGAGGGAAGACATGAAGAAAGATAAGGAAGACTGAAGGACGAATGGAAGGAGGGAGAAAGTAGGAGCAATAAGGAAAAGAGGAATGGAAAGAAGGAAGGAAAGAGGGAGGGAGGGTGGGATGAGAGCGAAGGAGATGGAGGAACCATGAAGGAAGAAAGGAGGGATGACAACGAAAGAGATGGAGGAACCAGAGAAGGAAGAAAGGAGGGATGAAAGAGAGGGAGGGATGGGCAAAAGAAATTATGAAGGAACGAGAGAAAGAAAGATATGTAAGGAAATGGAGAGAAAAGAGAGTGAAGACACGAGTGAGAGAAATGAGATAAGGGAAGGTAATAGAGAAGACAGAACAGGGGACAAAAGACAGAAGGAAAGAAAGAAGAGGAAAAGATAGTAGGGGAGGGAAGAAGGGGAAAAAGGACAGAGAAGGAATGATAGGGAAATACAAGAATGAAAGAGAATGATGTAAGGAAAGAGAGAAGAGAGAACGACGAATGAAAGAAGGAAGGAAGCGGGGAATGAAAAAAAAAAAAAGTATGCAAGGAGAGAATAGGGAGGAAAGAAGGAAGATGAGAAGGAGAGAATGACAAAAGGAAATTAGGGAGGACAGAAACTTGGAAGCATGACAGAAAGACAGAGGGACAAGGGGACATGTGAGAGGAAAAGGAGAGAAATGATAGAACACGGGTGAAGGGAATGAATGAATGAATGAATGAATGAATGAAGGAAGGAAGGAAGGAAAGCAAAAAGAAAGGAAGGGAGGTAGGGTGAAGGAGAGGGGAGAAGGAGAGGAGAAGCAGGAGGGAATGGAGGGGGGGATGAGGTTCCTGCAGAGAGGGATTTATACTCATACATAAACATAGGTATAAGTACGTAGGTAGCTGTAGGTAGGAGGCTAGATAGGAAGGCAGGTAGCTCAGTAGATAGGCAGGAGGTAGGAAGGTGAGTAGGTAGGCAGATGTAGGAAGGTGGGTAGGTTTGTAAGGTAGCTGAGTAGGAAGGCTAGTATCTAAGTAGGAAAGTAGGTAGGTAGGTGGATATGAGGTTGAACAGTCAGGTATGTGAGTACACAGGTAGGAATGTACGGGGATGGATACTCAATAAATTCAATAGGTAGGTAAGTAAGTAGGTGGAAAGGTACGTAAGCATGTACAGTAGGTACGTAAGTAGGTAGGTAGGTAGGTGCGTACACATGAAGGTACGTAAACAGGTAGGTAATTAAGCAGGTAACATGGACGGCAGACAGAGTGACAGACAGGTGAGGTGATACATAAGTAAACAGGTGGATCAGTCGGGAGGTAGGTGGGTAGACAGGAAAGTAGACAGAATGGTAGACAGTTAAGGTGGTAGGTAAAGAGAGGGGTAGGGTAGTGGGCACCAGGGCTGGTTAGATAGATAAATTCATGAATGGATAGATAAATAGCTACGGACACCACGGGATGGCAGTGTAGATGAATATATGGACAGATAAATAATTCACAAATCAGATGGATATTGATAGGACAGATAGGTAAGTGGTAATGAGCATATGCTAGTTAAACAGGTATAGAGATAGTTAGACAGACATATGTTGACAGATTAATAGACAGACACAGACAGACAGATAGACATACATACAGAGATGGAGAGAGAATGACAGACGTGAAAAAACATACCATACGTAGAAAAACAGAGACATATAGACAGACACACAGACAGGCAGAAGGAGGCAGTTAGATACGCAGGTAAATAAAGTTGATAGGCAGGTAAGTGTAAGAAAAAATATAACAGGAAACTGAGAGGTGAGAAAGTGCGTGAGAAAATGATGGAATGCGAGCAGGTGGTAACTTTGTGAGATACTGAGTTAACCAAATTAGCGAGTTGTTGAGAAAATGCTTGAGTAAATTAGAGAGAGAGAGAGAGAGAGAGAGAGAGAGAGAATGTATTTATGCCTTTAGCGTCAGGGAGTATGAATCAAAAGTGCTTACATCAATCATGCTCATGTTGTCTAATTTCTTCAGAGCATAAAAAAAAGCTGACGATATAACTCATAACTAATTTAATAGAGAATAGTTTTAATTGGCCTAAGGCATCATTATCGCATGAATTCAGTATTATCCCTGATGGTACTTGATGCTGGTCTAGTTTATCACCGAACATATATGATGGTGTTATGTTCGGCCAAAGGCGAAAGTTCGTCTATTATTCCACTGTCTCTGCTTCACACTGAGGGCAACTCCATCACATGCCTTCCATACACACCATACCAAAGAAAGCTATATACTGGACAGACACATACCAGGTCTATCTCACATCAGGAGTACTGACCACAGGAATAAACTAATAAGAGGTGAAATATTAGACGAGCTTGTGCCCCTACCCGTACCCCAAAATCTACCCTGTCATTTGTTGAGAAATACTTTGTAATGTCCGTATAATTTTGCTAAGAACTAATTTGTACTGTCTTTATAAATACTGTGGCCTCTGTGATTTACGCCACTGCCTTGGACGATAAATTGTTTCCAGGGTAAACAATGTTTCTATATCCGATATCTTGTATTGCTAAAAATATTCAGTATTTCAAGGCATTCAGTTCCAGCCACCATCCCCTGTGCCCACTCACTGCCAGGGAGATAAAGGCGAGTAGTGTCAGCCTCTCCTTATACGGCCTGTTTCGCTGACAGGAAATTAGTTTGAAAGATCTCCACTGCACCGACTCTAGTTTTAAATTATTTGTTTTTAGGTAGGGAACCAGAACCGCACAGCATATTCTAAGTGAGGTCGGATGAGAATTTAGAATTCTGTATACCAGAGATATATTCGAAGTAAGGCCGGATAAGAATATTGTACAGCGGCATTATGCCTCTACTTTAAAAGAGTTTATATTAATGAAACTCTGCATTCTATTGGCTTTCTTGGGTTAAGAGATGAAACAGACTGCTTGAGAATGGAAAATACGACTGGTTACTTGAAAAAAAAAATGAGAGAGAGAGAGAAGCGACTGAATAATGTATGCATCAGACGGTCTGGCTTCCTCTCTCTCTCTCTCTCTCTCTCTCTCTCTCACACACACACACACACACACACACACAAACATTATTTGAATAAATACTATACATGCACATATACATGCATACATATGTACATATTTAAGCATACATACACATCTACAGACACTGACATACATAAAAACACGAACGACATCTGACGACACACAAATACACAAAAAATGGTCATGAAGACGCAAATAAATGAAAAATGAATAGACACAAACACATATGAACATCTACCCGCACACACACACACACACACACACACACACACACACACACACACACACACACACACCATATATAAGCAGTGGGTTTTTCTTCGTATGGGTGTCTTTGTCCGGGCCAGCCCTCACCTCATCCCCTTCACCACCCTTATCTCACGCCTCTCTCACACATTAACCTAGCTCTCTTTTCACACCCTCTATCTCACTCACACACTTATCTCTCACCTCTCTCATACATTACCTCTCTTTTCGCACCCTCACTCTCTCTCTCACCTACACCTTCCCTTCACATTTCATCTCACATATCATACTAAAATTCACTATCTCCACCCTCTGTCTTTCACTCTCTCACACCCCCTCCCAATATTATCACATCTCACATACGCATCTCATGACTTTCACGCAAATATTAGCTCACTTTCACAACTCCATATTTCTCACTCTCTCACATCTCATACATCCTCTACCTCTCACTCTGTCTTACGTCTTCCCTTCACATTTTCACTCACACATCACGCTGTTATCTCACATCTCTGACACCGCTAACTCGTTTTCACACCTCTATCTCTCTCACTGTCTCACAACCAATATATCTTCTCCCTCTCACACTGTCTCACACTGTCTCACATGCTTATCTCGCAACTCACGTCCATTAAATCAATTTTCACACCTTCTATCACTCACTGCCTCACACACCTTTTTCTCATATTCACTTACACCACACATTCTTTCCTTACACTTTAGACTACTTGGATCATTTAACTCACTTTTCACACTTTCTCTCACTCTAACACCTCATATTCTCAGTCACACCTCACGCTCTTACCTCACGCCTCTCACACCCACTGCTTCACCTTTCACACCCTCTATCTCTCACTCTGTCTGGCCCCTTCCCCTTACATATTCACTCACACCTTCCCTCCAATCACACTCTCATGCTTTACACCCTTGCATCTTACACTCAAATACATCCTTATTCCTCACACTTCTGACACCAGACACTCAACACCCTCACACTTTTCACTCACACTTCACACCTTCTTCCCTGCACTCACACTTCTTTACACCTTGACACCTAACATTCAGATATATCCTTAGTCCTTAAAACACTCACACTCTCGCACTAGACACTCTATACCCTCATATTTTCCATTCACACTTCCTTCCCTTACCTCGCACTCTGATATTTCATACCTTACACTCTAGTACACCTTAACTTCTCACATCCCTCACTACCTAAATTCACCTCTCTCTCTCTCTCTCTCTCTCTCTCTCTCTCTCTCTCACACACACACACACACACACACACACACACACACACACACACACACACACACACACACACACACACACACACACACACACACACACACACACACACACACACACACCGCCCCTTATACACTCACGCTAAATTACTCTCACGGAAAAGAGACGACAGTGAGATGTAAGAGGATACGACTGAAGTAAGGAGGATGTAAAGACGGAAGAAAGATATGAAAAAATATGAACAAGAAATAAAAAGAGAGTGATGAGAGGGAAAAAAGGAGAAACAAAGGACGGATGAGTTGTGACGGGAAACGAGAGAATAATGACCTTGAGAATGACGTGAGAAAAGAAAATGTGAGAAGACAGACGAATTAGAGGGAGAGAGGGAGGAAGAGAAGGCCAGAATCAAGGAAGAGAGGGAAGGAGAGGGTAGAATTAAGGAAGAGAAGGAAAGATGAATGGACAGGATCACGGAATAGATGAAATGGAGGAAGGACAGAATGAAGGAAGAGATGAAATGGGAGAAGTGCTGAGTGAAGGAACAGAAGAAATAGGAGGAACTATAGTAGAAAGGAAGAAAGGGGAAGAACGATAGTATGAAGGAAGACATGGGAGGAGAGAGAGTGAAGGGGAAGAAAAAAAGGAAAAGACAGATAAAGGAAGAAAAGGAAGAAGGGCATGACAAAATAAAAGAGAAGGAAGAAAGGAAGGAAGACCAATAAAAATGAAGAACAAACAGAGAATACAGGAAAAGCCTTAAGCTACTGACACTTGGTAAACACACTGCATCTTGCCCTCCAGTACTGTATATAAACACCTCAACATCAAGGATACTCACCATTCTCAAAAACCATCATTAACCTCTGCATTGAAGGGTGTAAATAGGGCCTGAGTGAAGGATTAAGGAATACAATACACTAAATGATACTGTTCAAGGTGTAGTAGTATAAATAGGTGTAAAGTCGTGTGCTTATTGAAGTGTGTCTGTGTAGTGAGAAATAAAAACACAATACGGTACATACTCACACAGTTATATTAAAGGATACTGTGACGGTATAATGACTTTAGTAGATATAAATTCGTGTGCTTATTGAAGTGTATAGGAGTGAGAGATATTAACACAGATACGGTACACACTGGTACACAGACCACACACGACTCAGGGACCCATCAAGGTGGTCCATCCTATACACCTTCACTACCATAATGCATTTCTGATTCACTTGTACTCATCAGATTTTTTTTTTTTTTTTTTTTTTTTTAGAAAAACTTCTCGAAGTGAAGGAATTATTTATACCCTCTAAAGACTCCGTTGACGAAATCGTGTGGAAGCAGCAAGAGTATACTGTGGATGACGTCAACGTAAAGATGGGACTAGCATATCTGGAAGAAGTCACTGTGATAATATGAAACCTCTCTCCCCCACCCTCCGCTCCCTCCGACAACTAACCAACAAGACAGAAGGAAGAAGAAACATCACTCTAAGCCAAACAGACCAACAGTTTATGGAAGTAAGTGATAAACGGAAAATATTAAGTAAGCAATTACCTTCGATCTAAGTTTTGGATTGAATTCTAAAACCGATATAACTAACACCAGGTGGTACATTATTATTAAAGTACCGCACTGTGTAATTACTTAAAATTTTTTTATATATTTATCTACCTATGAAGAAAGTTAAATCGGGGAAAGCCCCAGGAATTGATGGAGTGTGTGGTGAAATGCTGAAGCATGGGGGAGAGATAGTAGTAGAATGGATGTGGAAGATGTGCAGATTGGCCTGGGAGGAAGGTAGAGTCCCGGAGGATTGGAAGTCAGGTATAATTATTCCCTTATACAAAGGAAAAGGGGAAAAAGAAGTGTGTGGTAATCATAGGGGCATTTGTCTTCTTAGTATAATAGGAAAAGTGTATGGTAGGATACTTATAGACAGAGTTAGAGAAAGAACAGAGAAATTAGTTGGAGAAGAACAGGGAGGCTTTAGGAAGGGAAGAGGTTGTGTAGATCAGATATTCATTCTTAGATCTTTAGTGGAAAAGTTTCTAGAGAAGGGAAAGAAGTTGTATGCGGCTTTCATGGATTTGGAGAAAGCATATGACAGGGTGGATAGACAAGGATTGTGGAAAGTGTTAAGAATATATGGAGTAGATGGGAAGTTGTTGAATGCTGTGAAGAGTATGTACGATGGTGCGAAGGCTGCAGTGCGTGTGGATGGTGAACTAAGTGAATTTTTCTCTTTGAAAGTTGGTTTGAAACAGGGATGCGTCATGTCTCCATGGTTGTTCAATCTGTACATGGATGGGGTAATAAAAGAGGTACAAGGTAGGGTAGTGGATGTTGGAGTGGCCCTGGTGAGAGAGGATAGTGTTTGGAAACTCCCTGTACTGTTGTTTGCAGATGATACTGTGTTGTTGAGTGAAGACGAAGGGGAGCTGCAAGGCTTGGTGGATGAGTTTGAGAAAGTGTGTAAGAAACGGAATCTAAAGGTGAATGTAGGGAAGAGTAAAGTGATGGTCTTTGAGAGAGGTGAAGTCAGTGAATGTACAGCGAGGCTGGATGGTGAGGAATTGGAAAATGTGAGTACGTCTAAGTATTTGGGTAGTGTGATGAGTAAGGATGGAGGTTTGGAGGGTGAAGTGCTTGAAAGGGTACAGCAGGGAAGAAAGGTTGCTGGTTCCTTGAAAGCAGTGATAAGAAACAGGGAAGTGAGCATGGAAGTGAAAAAGTTACTACATGACAGTATTGTGATACCAACTCTAACGTACGGAAGTGAAGCTTGGACATTGTTGGAAGGACACAAGTCAAGAGTGAGAGCAGTGGAAATGAGTTATTTAAGAGGAGCCTGTGGAGTCACGTGGAGAGACAGGCTGACGAATGAGGATATAAAGGAGCGTTGTGGTGTGGATGTGGATGTGATAGGAAGCGTTATGAGGAACACACTGAGGTGGTTTGGCCATGTGGAGAGGATGGAGGGTGAAAGACTGACGAAGAGAGTGTATATGAGTGAGGTGGAGGGGGGAAGAGGGAGGGGGAGGCCGAGGATGAGATGGAGGGATGGGGTGGAGAGGTATATGAGAGGGGGGTGTGAGTTGGGAGCAGGGCAGTGAAATGGCGTGGGACAGGGCGACTTGGAGGCGATTTGTTTGTGGCCACCCCAAACGGGATTGAGGCGTCTGGCAATAGATAGATAGATAGATCTACCTATCCCGTGTACAGTGTGTGTGTGTGTGTGTGTGTGTGTGTGTGTGTGTGTCCCTGCACTACGACCTTTAAATGAATCGTGGTGTAAAAACATGGAGTGAGCGACGCGGCAGACGGAACCGGAGAAGAAAAATAGTGAGAGAAAAACTGCCAAAGAAATGCCTGGGATGAAGCAACGCGGACATGTATGAAAGAATTAATAAAAATTGCGAGTAACTGGTTTTATGGGTATGGCAGGTATCAAAGGAGTACAGAATGAAGGAATGCAAAATAAGAGTACAAAATAAGAATACAAAATAATAGATGCAAAATAGAGTACTGCAAAATAAACGAGTATAAAATGAGTACAATATAAATAACTACAAAATAAGTAAACTAAAGGCGTACAAAATAAAGTCGTATAAAATTCATGAGTACAAAATAAAGGCGTACAAAATAAAGCAGTACAATCGAAAAGCAGCCTCGCAGCCCATGTAATATTTCCTTGACTAAGATGACGTATTTTCTCGTCACCGCCAGACGATGTTATTCAGCTTAATAGGGATTTTTCGAACTGGAGGGGTTGCTTACAGCTTCCATTAGCCCCTGAGCTACATAAATCGTCTGGGAGTGGTGAGAATAAAGGTAAACACGTCACTGCATTGACAAGGATGAGTTCTGGCGCATATTCTAGTTGGTTTTAACTGTACCGTAACTCTTCCTCTTCAGCTATTTATTCTGTCAATTACACCTACATATCCTCCAGTTTACATTCGTCTATTACACCTATATACCCTCCTGTATACAAACAATATCGTTATTAAAACGACTGAAATAACAGACGCGAATATATTAAGGTGTAATATGGAAAACTGTGGTGGGTGGGAGCGCTCACTATTCACTCACTCGATGTTGTGTAACCTTAAGGTGAATTTACCCCGAGTGACGAGCCAAGACTTTTTTTTTTTTAATTAAAAAAGACATTTGCTGGTGGTTTACTGTGCTATGGCGTTCCAATCTGATGGGTCCTGTAAAACTTTATACCCGAGGAGTGGTTGGGGCTTATTGCTTACCTGAAACCACTCATGGAAGTGACGCATCCGCGCCTTAAATGTCGGGAATGAGCAACTTGACCCGGGATCCTATTCTCCTGATGAAGGATATATATATATATATATATATATATATATATATATATATATATATATATATGTAAAATAAATCAATAAGGTGGTTGTGCTGTGGTCTCATACGCCAGCTAGAATAAGTTCCCGTCATCAGGAGGCAGAGGAACAGAAACTTAACCCTTTCGCCAAGCTTGGAGCACTGGGCTGTATTGTTCAAGCCAACATCGGATTTTTACCACGCCCGGATGAAGTCCGGCGACGTATTGTTTTTGGTCGTGTTTCTTTGTTTGGTAGCAACATTAAGGAAAACAGGGCCGCACGAACTTAAATTAAACTTTCAGGATGTGGGCACTGGTCCCAAAAGAATGTGATTAAATTCTGGAGGTAATCGAATGACCCTGAAAGGTCAAAATCAAGGTCACGGATTTTCAGAGGGCTATAACTTGAAAACAGTTGAAGATAGAGATATTTACTATTAGGAACATACAGGAACTCGTAATATGGGCTTTCATTTGGCATCAAGACCTTTGACCTTCAATGACCCTGATGGGTCAAACTCAAGGTCACGGATATTCAGGGGGCTATAATTCGAAACTGGTTGAACATAGATATTTACTACTATCAACATATAGGAAATCACATATGAGATTTTAATTGATACCTTGACCTTTAACCGTAAGTGATCCTGAAAGGTCAAACTCAAGGTCACGGATATTCAGGCGGCTATAACTCGAAACTCGTTGAAGATAGAAATATTTACTATTACCAAGATATAGGAAGTCTCATATGGGCTTTCATTTAGCAGCACGACCTTTGACCCTGAGTGACCTTAAAAGGTCAAACACAAGATCATGGATTTTCAGAGGGCGTAACTTGAAAACATTTATGCCATTACCTTAGATTTTAATTGTGCACTGACACTAAATGGCAGAAACGAATCAGTATTTAAAAGCAATAAAATAACTGCTGTCCGGCGAGGTTTGTTGTGTCTGGCACCACTTTTTTTTTTTTTTTTTTTTTAACTGTGAAAAACCCTTCCTTCACCTTAACTTGGCCCACATATTCGTCCTTTTGCAGCTTATTTCATGCAGTTCAGTGAATGGAAAAGACAATGTTATGACTCTGCATCTTTTCCACAGCACTTCATCCTGACTGGCATGATGCTTATAGTGTAATCTGCTGTTACAACTAATCAGTGAAGATGGAGAGATGGCAATTTTACGCTAAGTTACGGCAAAAAGAGCATGAGTCAAAGGATTCGGCATTTACCAAGAGTAACCTTTTCGTTACTGCTGCCACACCCAGGACTTGTAGTTACAGGGTTATATGTTAAATAGATTTTGAGATTTCCTAATGCCTCTTCTTCAGCGACTTATTCTACGCTTTAAATCTCAACAGCATTTTGTATGTTGCTGATACAAACTATGTCGATATTAAAACCATATAACTAACAAACAAGAGAACGCTATGGTGTAAAATGCAAAATAAATCGCTAAAGGAAAGGCGCAACGAAGCCTCCTGTACCACTCAGAATGCGACATGTAGGCTAATAACAGACGAATTTCTTCAATTAAACAAAAAAAAAAAATCCCTGCACTCAAAGAAATCAAGATGAGAAAAAAAGATATAATTAAATCTGTGGGTTGTGTGGGTGTGATTACAACAAAGGTGGGAACTGACACAAGGGATGCGGAGACAAGGTTGACCTCCTCTGCCGCTCTTCATTACCTCCTGACCACGGGAGGAGGGTGTGGTTGATGGAGGGGCTGAGGGGGAAGGGATGTGGGTGATGGAGGGGTTGAGGCAGGGAGGGATGGGAATGATGGAAGGTTTAAGTGTGTATGAGGGGGTAACTGGTGGGGGGGTGAGGGAACACAAAAACCACACCACTGTCACGTTCACCTCTCACTCATAACCTTGGCGTCTCATGGCCTTCAGTGCCAAATTAACTTATTATATTCTTGCAACTAACACGGTTTTTTATTTATGAGAACGACTTAGTATTGAAGATGTTTATGAAGTGTGTACCTAAGCCCTCGCCCCCAATACATCTATAATAAACTCAATACAACAAAATACAATTATATTAAAAGGTAACGAGAATACAGTATTTAACAAGTCATCGTAGTGAAGGGCTATAGGCTCAGTTTCTCAGGTGTTCGCTTCCTAAGGCCCAGCAGTTCTCCTACGTGCCTTACAACACCTGTCACCACTTCGGGACTGACACCCACCGTCCATACTGAATACAAACCTGGGCTATCTCTTCTGCATTGGTGTGATGACATTGGCGGGAGTTTTTATGAACTTTCTCACATCAAACAACGTCCCTAAACACCTGACCACCACCTCACCTTTACTTGTTTTGTCAGTGATTGTGTGTGTGTGTGTGTGTGTGTGTGTGTGTGTGTGTGTGTGTGTGTGTGTGTGTGTGTGAGAGAGAGAGAGAGAGAGAGAGAGAGAGAGAGGAACTGTCTCCAAGGTCTCCACAAAATTAATGACACGTATCTCAGACAGACTCCTGAGATTAACACCTTCCATCCCACATTTTAATTTAGTCGTTGTATTTCTCAGTTTATTCCTGCTATTTCTGGGCCACTTTATTCAGCTTAAGGCAGATTTGTCGAGCTGGAGGCGTTGGATACAGCCGTCATTAACCCCTTCACTAATACACGTCCACCTTATACGAGGAAGAAAAATCGTCTGTGGGTAAGGGGAATGGAATAATTAAGACGTCCTCGGGCTGAAAGGGTTGACGATGAACCGTATATTACAAAAACCATCCACACACACACACACACACACACACACACACACACACACACACACACACACACACACACAGACGAAGACGTTGTTTGCATATAAATATAAAGATGTATTGAAAGCCAAACTTCTTTAACTCAGACACTATTTTCACCATCTCTGTCTCTCTTTGTGTCTGTCTCTGTCTTTGCCTCTTTTTCTTTGTTCCTTGCTGTCTCTTTGTCTCCGTCTGTCCGTCTCTCTCTCTTTCTCAATCTTCTCAATTCTTCTTTCTTCCCATTTATTTTCTTCGCCCTTCCCCCTTTCTTCTTTTCATCTAATTTATTTTTTTCCTCAAAGCCCCTCCCCCCCTTATCTCTCTCTCTCTCTCTCTCGAGGATTCTGGTAATCATATACAAGACAAATACTCTTTATTTTTACGACACAGTTTTATTGAGAGAGAGAGAGAGAGAGAGAGAGAGAGAGAGAGAGAAATCGAACTTACAAAAAACAGGAAAAAGAGGAGGGAGAAAACAAAGAATTAAAAAGAAAGAGAAGGGTCAAAAGAAAAGACAGAAAGCATAAAGACAAATGAAAAACAAGACAAAAGACGAAGGAGAGAGGGAACAAAGATTACGCCGACAGTCACTTGTTTTTGCCTCTCTAGCTTGATTGTCTCCGTGGAGGGAGGAGGAGGAGGAGGAGGAGGAGGAGGAGGAGGAGGAAAGAGAAGAGGGAGGAGATGAAAAGATGAAGGAAAGGGGGAAGAGAGGAGAAGGCGGATGAAGGACGAGATTCAGGAACGGAAAGGGAAGGAAGGGGAGGAAAGACGGGACACAAGAGAGGAGGAAGGAGGAAGAGGAGGAGGAAGAAAGGAGAAGAGGGGAAGGGAGGAAGGAAGGAAGGAGGGAAAAATGAAAGGAGGAGGAGGAAGAGACAAAGAAAAAGAGAAAGGAAGGAGGGGCGTATGAGGAGGAAAAGTAAAGGAAGCACAGCAGAGACGGAGGGAGGAGGATGAGGAAGAGATATATAAAAAAAAAAAAAAAAGGAAAGGACGAGGGGGACGAGAGGATAGAAAAAAACAAAGGAGGAAGGAAGGAGGGAGGAAGAGGAAAAGAAGGGAGAAAGGACCCAGGAGGATGGAGGAAATGGAACTAGGAGGGAAAAAAGGAGGAGAAGGAGGAGGTAAAATGGAAGAAGGTGCGGAGGAGAAAAGGAGGAAGGAGAATGAGATGGACGCTGAAGGAAGAAGGGACAAAAGAAGAACAGATGGAAAAAAGAAGGATAAAGGAGAAAAGAAAAGAGCAAGACTGATACAAGGAAAAATGTACGAGAGCAGAGAGGACAGATATAAAGATACTGCTATTAGACAGATCTAGAGATAGACAGATAGGCAACTAAACAGAGAAACGCAGATACAGAGAGAGAGAGAGAGAGAGAGAGAGAGAGACGCAGAGACAGGTATAACTATGTAGGAAACAATAAACTATGAAAGAAGGAAGAACAGAAAGTAGAAGGGAGGTAAGAGGGGGGGGGGGAGTGAATGGGGGCAAGTCGTTTGCGACAAGCCTCTGACAAAAACAGTTCATTAAGGAAAGGTAAATAACATTACCTGAGTCACAACATTGTTCTCCTAACAACCATTCATGTCTCGCCATTCTCCATGACTTTTACTACATCATTAACAAGTTTGAAAAAAGTAAAGCACTTCAGTTTCCTCCACGTCTATTTCAGAAACAGATGATTAAGTTTGTCATTAAGTTATAAGCAGAATGCCTTATAAACAAATGACTCTCGTAAGTTCAAGTTAAAATCAGTAAATGTTGACATGACCTTTGGTGAAAACCTCGGTCGGAATGACGGCAAACCAAACGACCGAGTTTCATCCCTCGGAGGTGACTGGAGGCTTTTATAGCAAGTAATGCCACCAGGGGGTGTAGACTGGTCCTCTAACCTTACTGTGTACGCAGCTCTTATATCCTTATGTTCGCTATTATGCAGCGGTAGTCTTTCCTCCTCCACCTCTTCTATTATTTCTCCTCCACCTCTTCCTCATTCGCGTTCTTCTTCTTCTTCTTCTTATTATTATTATTATTATTATTTTCTTCCTCCTCCCCTTCTTCCTCTTCTTCTTCTTCTTCCTCCTCCTCCTCCTTCTTCTTCCTTCTCATTTTCGTTCTTTTTCTACTTCTTACTTCTTCCTCGTTTTTCTTTCTTCCTCCTCCTTCTTCTTCCTTCTCATCCTCCTTCTTTTTCTACTTCTTCTTCTTCCTCGTTTTTCTTTCTTCCTCCTCCTCCTCCTTGCTACTGGTGCCTAATAAACGTCACATAATGGGGTATCCCACATCAAACAGCCTCGTAAGGGTCAAGAGATCTGTTTGATGTTTGTTTTCCTATATACTCCTTTGAATGACGGAGGAGAGGAAGGGAGGAGGAGGGAAGAGGGAGGAGGGATGGATGGAAGGAAGTTCAATAGATAAGAGGAGTGGAGGAGAGATGGAAGAAAATGAAAAGGTTGAGGAGGGACACGAAGTTGAAAAATATAAGAAAAACTGAATATAGAGGAACTTGAGAGAGAGAGAGAGAGAGACACACACACACACACACACACACACACACACACACACACACACACACACACACACACAGGCAGGCAGGCACGCACACAGACAGACAGACAGACAGAGAGGATAGAAAAGAGGAAAGAGCTGATCTTTCTCTGTGTCTGTCTGTATGTCTTCTTACCAAACGCAATCCATGACAATCTGAAGAATATAAGAGAAGGAGGAAGAGAATCAAGAAGAGAAAATGAAACATAGGAGGAAGAATAGAGGCAGGAAAGGAAAAGGAGAGATGAAGAATAGGAGAGAATAACGTACGAAATGGAGAAGAGGGAAGGAGGAAAGAGAGAGAAAAGGAGGAAAGGGAGAGAGAAAAGGAGAAATGGAAGAAAGAAGAGGAGAAAAGGAGGAAAGGGAAAGAAAAGGAGGAAAGGGGGAGAAAAGGAGGAAAGGGAGAGACAGGGGAGAAAGAAGGGAAAACTTGAGAAAGGAAGGTAAAGAGGAGAAAAGAGGAGAGAAAGGAAAAGTGGAGAGAAAAAAGGAGGGAAGGGAGGAGAGAGACTGAGGGAAGGGCTGAGAAAGGAGTTAAAGGATGGGAAAGGATGAGGAGGGAAGGGGAGAGAAAGGATCAGAGAAGAGGAGAGAAAGAAGGGACAAAGATGAAGAAAGATGGAAGAGGAAGGAGCAGGAAAAGAGGGAGAGGAAGGAGGAGGAAAGAAAGAAGAAGCCGATACATGGAACTTTTGGTCACATTTGCATCCATTCCGGCAATCTTATATCCATTCTGATAATGTCTGATCCTTTCAGACAAGTTCACACCCAAGTATAGCTTTTCCATTCTATTTCAGACACTTCATAATATTTCAGGTTCTTTCAGGTCACCCAGGTCAGCCAAATCCATTTACAGATACAGATCGAATCAGGCCATGGCCATCAAGGCGTGTATTGAGAAAAAAAAGAATAAAGAAAAAAGAAAAAATCAGGTGGGTCGGTGCATGGTTATCGAGATGTGACAGTCCAGTTTTTCTGGTCGGTTCAGATCCCTCCAGCTCTATAAACTAGTTCAGTACAGATCTGTACGAGAACACGATACCTATAAACGTGTATACTAAAAATTACCCGCATAGATGCAACTGATACGGTATAATTCTTGAAGTAAACAAACACGAAATCCAACATGGCCGCCAAAGAACTCTACCCCAAAAGAAATAAATCGGACTTCATGTGCTGTACGGAAAATTGGACTCTGATGCCACATATAACATTGAAGTTCGGTGTAGATCAATGATTATTAAAGAAAATGTAACGTTCAGTGGAAGAGTAAAAAGTGGATGGAGTGAACAGATATAACAGTGGGGAAGTAACAGTGGATGAATAGATATAACAGTGGGCAAGTAACAGTGGATGAATAGATATAACAGTGGGGAAGTAACAGTGGATGAATAGATATAACAGTGGGCAAGTAACAGTGGATGAATAGATATAACAGTGGGCAAGTAACAGTGGATGAAGAGATGTAACAGTGGGCAAGTAACAGTGGATGAATAGATATAACAGTGGGCAAGTAACAGTGGATGAATAGATATAACAGTGGGCAAGTAACAGTGGATGGAGTGGACAGATATAACAGTGGGCAAGTAACAGTGGATGGAGTGAACAGATATGGCTGGGTACTAAGGGCTGACATGTTGGTGAGTGGGTGGGCAGGGCAGGATTAGTTCTCTTCGATAATTCTATGTGAGGGCAGAAAAATGATGGACCTAGTGGAAAGGAGTGAACGAGATAGGCTGGAATGATGATGGGCAGTGGAGCCGAGGGGGTAGTACACCCTGTGAAGATATGCGTTGCTGGGAGGATGATACGGTTGTGAAACTTAAACTCTTCACTCAGATGTGTTTATATATTTTTATTGTTTTATTATGACGGTTTCATTCAGTTTCCGAGAGATTTTGAACAGGATGAATTATCTAAAATCATAAACCCCTAATTTTGTAGGGGTTGCACTAAAACAATTAGACAAAATTCAGAACAAAGCTGTTAGAATTATTAACAACCCTGCCATTACAAATAAACTACCTCCTCTACAAATAAGAAGGAATGTTGCCTACCTTGCATTATTTTACAGATATTTTTATGGCAAATGCTCAGACGAAGTTGCGTCTATTGTGCCACCTCTCCATGCCTTCCCTCGTGCTACACGGGCATCTGGTAGCGCTCATGACTGGAATGTCACTCAGCCATATTGCAGAACTTCTGCTTATCAGAATTCTTTTATTCCCCGAACTGCATCTCTCTGGAACTCGCTTCCCCAGAGTTGTTTCCCTCCAGACTTCAACCTACAGCTGTTCAAGACTAACTGTTACAGATATTTTATGAATAGAGGACATCAGTAATTCAGTGTATGGATCTTTTTTTTATTCATTTGTTTTTCCTTCCTCCGTTCTGTTATTAAAAAAAGAAGAAAAGGTGGCTCTCTTAATGTGAATAATGCAGTCTTGTTAAGGCAATAACAACAAAACAGCAATAATAATTATAATAATAATAATAAACGAAAAGTAGCATTCAAA
Source organism: Coenobita brevimanus (assembly GCF_032717465.1). Classification (NCBI taxonomy): domain Eukaryota; kingdom Metazoa; phylum Arthropoda; class Malacostraca; order Decapoda; family Coenobitidae; genus Coenobita; species Coenobita brevimanus. The sequence goes on from NC_137063.1 coordinate 6,510,350, forward strand.
AAGTGCAATACTCGCGCCCGCCTCCAATTGGTCTATGGGCCAAACATTCGACTTTCCCTTTCTCAACCATGCCTGGCCCTCAACCGTTCCACCAGGTTTGGTTCACATATCAAAACTGTTTGAGTTCTACAATCAAATCTCTGACCTTTCCCTGTGACTCTGATCTCGGACCGATCGTTCTTAAAATCAAATAACTTCGTCCTTGCCTTACTCTCTCTCCTTCCACCAAGTTTGGTCTAGATCGGGTCACCGCTGTTTAAGTTGACCTTGCCTTATGACTTTTATCTTTGACCTATTTTAAAACAATAGTTCATCCATTTGGGTGATCTTCAACAATTCCTGCAAGTTTTGCTAAATTCACCTTAAAACTGCTTGTTATTAGGTCCACACACACACACACACACACACACACACACACACACACACACACACACACACACACACACACACAAAGCCAAACATTACACCCGTCGCGTTAACCCGGGAGGGGGAAAAAAATAATAACATTACGGTCTTTTTATAATTGTATTCCTCGTGGTCTGTTGAGCGACATCTACATATATTACCAGCAGTTGTCCCCCCTCCCTCTGTGTGTGTGTGTGTGTGTGTGTGTGTGTGTGTGTGTGTGTGTGTGTGTGTGCGCGTGCGCGTGCGTGCGTGCGTGCGTGTGTGTGTGTAAATTTACACGTCATCCTACTGATGGACCTTTATGGGTGAACGGATGGGTGGAGTGAGGTCAGTGTGTGGGTGGGGTAGGTTGGTTGAGTAGGTAGTGTGGTGTAGGTTGCTGGGAGAGTGGGTTGATAAGCAATGTTGGATGAGCAGAGTGGCTGGGGTGGGAGGGCGGGGTGTGCTGGGTGGATGGACAGCCGGGTGAGGTGGGTGAGCGGAGTTGGTGGAGTTTTTGCTGGTGAGTAGGTGGGTGGGCTTTGTGGGTGAGGTGGGCAGGTGGGTAGGTATGTGGGCTGGTGGGGGAGTGTATGGGGGAATATAGGTTCACTGGCAATGGGGGAAAATAGGTTCACTGGCAATGGGGGAAATAGGTTCATGGCTGGAATAAGTCCATGTGGGTAAATAAGGCCATGGGAGAATACGCCCTTTCTGGAAATTGGCCCAAGTGGTAACAAACTGTAGGTCCAATGCATGAAAAAACTCCGTGGTGAAAAATAAGTCTTAGTAAGGATTTGGTGTTTCCCCATGGCAGAATATAAGTCCATGGGGAAGGATAGGTCCAGGGTTAAAACAGGTCCACGGAAGGCAGGTACATCTAAGGGAACAAGAGGTACACGGAGCTTATAGGTACATGGAAGGAGAATATTGGTCTCTGGAGAAACAAGGTACAAGGGAAAATAGGTAAATAAGGAAAAGTATGTCCATGGGGAAAAAAAATGTCCATGGGAAAATTGTAATGCAGTAAAAAAAGGTCCATGTGAAAAATAGGTCCAAGAAGGAAAGTACTGTAGGTTCATGAGAGAAAACAGGTCCATGGGGGGAATAGGTCCACGGGAGAAAATAAACCCAAGGGAGAAAACAGATCCAAGGAGGAAAGGAAATCCAATGGGAAAACGATCCAATGGAGAAAATAGGTCCATGAAGGACACTGGACCCACTGGACGAAAACAGATCCATGGGGGAAAATAGGTGTCTGAGTGATGACCCTCAGGGGATGTAGCAGGAGACGGGTATGTGCTAGTTTATATAAAAAACCACGACAGAGAATCAAGAACAAATGAAAGGTGAAGAATATAGAAAAAATGAAGAAATAAGAGGAGGATGAGGAATAGGAAGTGAAGAATGCTAGAAGAAAGGAAAAGCAGAGAAAGCATGGTTGAAGGAAGGGCGAGAAGAAATGCAATAAGTGAAAGGAAGGAAGATGAGCAAAAGACAGGAAAGAAGGAACGGGGTGAAAAATGAAGAGAGGGAGAAGAAAGGGGAGGCGAGAGGGAAAAAAAAAGAGGGAGACAAAATGGGGAAGCAGGAATAGGCGAGGGAAAGAAAAAGGGATGGCAGGAAAAAAAGAGACGGAGAGAAAGGGGGAAAAGGAGAGAGAAAAGAAAGGAATGAGAAAGAGAAAGAAAAAGAAAGAATGGTAAAGGAAGGGAGAATGAAAGCGTAGGGATGAAAGGAAACGTAATAAACAGCAGAGGAAACGAGGAAAGAAAAGAAGGAAAAATAAAGGTCGGAAAAATAAAAAGAGGATGAAAATAAAAGATTGGATGGAGAAGACAAAGAGAAAATCATAATATGGAACGAAGAGAAGGAGAATAAAGGAAAGGAAATGAGGTTGAACAAAAAGAAATGGAAAAATGCGGTGTGTGTGTGTGTGTGTGTGTGTGTGTGTGTGTGTGTGTGTGTGTGTGTGTGTGTGTGTGTGTGTGTGTGTGTGTGTGAGAGAGAGAGAGAGAGAGAGAGAGAGAGAGAGAGAGAGAGAGAGAGAGAGAGAGAGAGAGACACACAAACACACACACACACACACACACACACACACACACACACACACACACACACACACACACACACACACACCACCACCATTATCTCTGTGTAACCTGAATAGCCAGTCCTTTACGATCAAGCCCAGTGATCTCAGACATCTAATCTCACTAATCCCGTGATCTGACAAAGCCCTGGTGGCCAATAACAAAACGAGATAAGAACCTGTTAATGGATGTTGCATGTTGCACGGCTTGACCTTTAACTGTTGTTGTGATCTCTGTCAACAGGCAACGGAAGTCACATGCTGAGAAAAATTAGGCAAAATCAACACTTTCATCACGAAGACGTACATTCAGTTTTATTCTGGTTAACGCAAAACAATTATAATGAGCTTCCAGGAGGCTCTTCTGGGTGAAGGAGATAAACATGATTCCAGTAATACTACAGTACTACTAGGCCTACTACTTCTGCTACTACTACTACTACTTCTACTACTACTATTGTTACTATAATTATCATCATTATTATTATTATTATTATCAGCATTATTATTATAAAGTACGACACATGAAAACAAGTATTTCCATTTAATCCGTTCTAAGTGCAGACGCCGTGTAGTCGCGGACATTCAAGGGCAGGCTACCGCCCAACGTCCCTGCAGCATTACAAGAAGGCAAATCTCTGGTGCCATCACCTGTACAAGGTTTGAATCATACGTTCAAGGCAGGGCCGCCACTCCCACCGGTGTACAGCCAACAAAAACAGTATCGCACACCTGGGGATCAGTGCTTGTGAAAATAGTGAGTGTGGCAGACGCTCATGAACTTATTAATATACGGCCTCAAAAATATTCCATCCAGTATGTGACGATTTATGCCATTTCGAGTCGTCATAATTACCAAGGACAATACTTATACTTATACTTAAGGGGTGATCCATATATCACGATGTTTCGTCTATTTCAGAATGATACGTGTGGTAAGACGGCCGATACTTTTTTCTGGGCTGACTACACTCTTTGACTAGAGACGACCGGGAGTTTAGTAGTATTAAAAATGTGGGTGATTACAAACACACACACATAAACAGAAAGAGAGAGAGAGAGAGAGAGAGAGAGAGAGAGAGAGAGAGAGAGAGAGAGAGAGAGAGAGGCTGTATGACAAGATAATATGCCTAAGGTGAGCATCATAATTCTTCTTTTTCCCAGGGAGTTAGTGCTGCTGCCGTGAGGGAGTGAACTCAGCTGAGCTAGAATTACAACACCCTGCGGATCTGACGCCAGTGCCATTAACCCTTTCAGACCCAAGACGTGTTAGCAGACACCTCAGGGCGTGAAGGGTTATACCGCTATTTAAATCATGTCAAGTGTGATGTGCCGTTACAGAAATTAGCTGTATATGCGCTCCACCCCCCCCCCCTTCATTCTCCTGGTATTGCTATTTCTTTCTCTTTCGTCACCCCTTGTCCCTCCCTTCCTATTGCCTTTCTTCCTTTCCCCTCGTCTCTCTTCCATTCCTCTCGTACCTCTTCTGTCCTCCACCCTCTCTCTTCTGCTTTCCTATCCTTGCCTTTAACCCACAAGGCAATTATGTCAGTTCTATCCCAGGACAAATAGGTCTGTTGCTGTTTGCTTTCCTTTATACTCCTTTGTACTCTCTCTCTCTCTCTCTCTCTCTCTCTCCCACCACAACTAACTACATCCACCACAGCCATCCAATCACCGAGTAAGAGCATTTTCTCATCTTGTGTTCGCTATTTTATATATAGAGTCTTAAAGGTTTGGCAGGTCCACTACACAGACATCTTCAATAAAGTTCCTTTCATACACATAATGTCCAAATAACTGCCATTTTCACCAGTACCTCGAAAAAAAAAAAAAAGTTAAGTAGTCCAGCACAGCTTCAACTTTTTGTTTTACTGGTCATTAATGGGGTAAGCGGACCTGCACTTGTTACCTTCATCACTGACTTACCACCACTAATAGTTCTCAGGCCATTGTTAACTGATTGTACTTCAATGCATTTTTTTTTTAGTTTCTTACTGGGAAATGGTGTTAGAATGATGGTTGTTCGATGGGTTACTTTTGTGGGGCCTCAGAAGGGGAGAATGGGAGGAAGTGCTTGCCTATCTCGCACTGCCTGACACCCGCCTATGCCAGTTTTTATGCTATATAAGTATGATTAACATAAGAATGCCCATTTTTGAAGGAGTTAATTAATGTGTATGGTTTCATAACTTTCATTAATGTTCAATGGTGATAAAACACTGAAAACTATTTACACAAAAAATAATTTTAATGATGAATATTGTTGACAATTCATTTTCTTGCACCACTGTTTAGGGAGTGTGGTGGCAGTGGAGGCAAACCTCTGACTCTTTGTAATAAATACACATCATCCCGGCTGCCTGACCAAAGAAGACCCTCAGTAACCAGGGAGTTATGTGTACATTTGTCTATTTTATACCCAAGATAATATTTATATCCTGGCCAAGTTTGGCGTTTTCCTTTGTCACATGTATAATGTTTACATGTTTTACCGCGTAGCACTGCTGTTACGAGGTGCCTTATACAGATAATATTAGGTACTTGGTCAAATCAGCATTTGGTAATTGTTTGTGTCCGAAGACAGCCATCCTGGACCGGAACTGAATCCAGACTCATACGCTTCGTTGTTGGTGGTGGATCTGAGAATTTTATTCAAACTGACACCGGAAAATACTGTTCAGATGAGAATCTAACAGCAGTGAGAGGTTTGGAAAACTATCTTGAGTAGCCTTGGCGCTGTTGTTGGTGCGCCGCTTAAAAGGATTATTGGTCTAACACCGGACGATTTTGTTAAGTAGAGAGAAATTCCACATCCATATTGGCTACCGCCGCTTAAACAACAAAGACCACTAAAAGGGCAGAGCGTATTTCAGCACTTTTATACCTCAACTAATCAAGAAGATAGCGTGTTTGAGAAGTGTATTTTGGAAGATGGTAGTGGTGTAACTGTAAGCACTAAGCACACTCGCCTCGTCTATTTGTACCTAGGACTGAAATGGGGACCTGGATGTATACGGACTAAGTGACTTGAATTCTGGGG
>NC_137063.1:6520871-6583371 GCF_032717465.1 Coenobita brevimanus
TAGAAAGTGCAACACCCGCACCCACCAAATGGTCTAAGGACCGAATATTTGGCTATGCCCTGTGACCTTGACCTTCAACAGACTCTGAAATTAGAAGTATTTCATCACTGCCAAAAATCCCTTCCACTAAATTCATTTCAAATCATATTAGAACTATCTGAGTTGACTTTGCCCAGCTACCCTGACACTTGATTTTTCCCTCTGACGTTGATCTTTAACTGACTGATCTCAGAATCATATCTCTGTCCCTGTTTTAACCGGAACCCTTCCACAAAGTTTAGTCTGCATAAAAAAATAAAAACAGACTGCCATGAGACCAGTTCTTTTCAAAAATAACTGGTCAACCTCTTAGGTGATCCCCAGTTCATCCACCAAGTTTGGTCTGGATCAGATCAACACGGCTTCAGTTGTTTTCTTCACACACAGACACCCAAGTAGAATTTTGACCTTCCCCCGTCATCTTAATCTTTGACAGACTGTTCTCAAAGCTGCTTTCCTTCGTTTTTGCCTGACTTTTAACTCTTCCATCAAGTTTAATTCAAATTAGATCAAGACTGTGTTGGCCTTTCCCAGTGACTCTGACCTCTTCTCTAAGCTGAAGCTATCTATTCTTCCATTATCGTCACACATTCCACAAAGTTTAGTTTAAACAGAATAAAAACCGTTTCAACTGACCTTACCATGACACCTGGAGGTCCTTGACCTATGCCTACTGTTGCAAAAAAAAAAAAAAAAAAAAAAAAGAAAAAAAAAGTTTACTCCTTGGCTGGTCCTGAACTCTTACACCAAGTTTGGTTCAAATCGAATCAATATTGTGTTGGTTATTGTGTTCATACTTAGACACAGTCCATCCAACTTTGACTTTGACCTTTAACTCATTGTTCTGAAAACTGAATTCCTCCATCTCTGCCTTTCGCTCAACCTTTTCCCCAAAGTTTGGTCTAAATTGGATAAAAACTGTAATTTGATTCGGCTAGGTCAACATTTGACCCAGCTCTGTGACCCTGACCTTCGACCTATACTACAATGATCCGATTTCTGTATCTGCTGGTTTGTCCGTTTGCTATGGTAAAACCGGCACACTGTGGCACAATTCTTGTTACGGCAAGAGACTGCTAAAATGCTCGAACTTGATGAATAAAACAATTTCCAGTCCAATCGGGCAACCGGTTCCCGAGTTATGACTCAGTTCTGGCATTTTGACATCGAACAAAGGCCACCTGAAGGCGGCCTTTAGGCGGATCACTTTCTTTGTGGGCACTGAAGTTACCGTAACTGGCTTTTTTACATCGAAAGGAAAGGCCACCGAAGGCGGTCTTTAAGCGAGTTGTTCTTAAAAACAATAAGTTTCCTGATGTGCAACCCCTAATCCCTTTCATTAAGTTTGGTTAAAATCGGATAAAATCTGTTTATTTCGCTGTTGTCTAGGAAGCAGAAGAGAGTCTATTTTCTACTGGCCAACTGCTCTTGCCATCCAGTCTAATACAAGAACCATCAACTGAACCAGTGGGTACAACAGCCTCTGGTAACTGGAGCTACTTGTGCCTGTTGGTAAGGCCCTCCCACCGACTCTGAACACTTTACCACACTGGCGAGAGTGAGAGAGTGAGTGGGTGAGAGTGGGTGACCTGTGTGGGTGATCTGTGAGTCAGAGCTGAGTGAGTGAGTTACTGTGGAGAACGACTGAATGAATGGTACGATAACTGAGTGCACGGGTGGTTGAGCTGCGTGGGCAAGTGAGTCGGGAGCGAATGAGTAAATGAATGGGTTGTGTGGGTAAGTGGGTAATGAGTCAGGGATGAAAGCGTGAGCGGGAAAGAGAGGGGCACGCTGAGTGAGTGAGTGTGACGTGCGGGCAAGTGAGTAGTAAGGCCGAGTGGAACCAGTGAGTGAATGAGTGAGTTAGTGAGTGGGTTGTGAGATGAGAGTGAATCAGAGTAAATAAATATGAGTAGTGTGAATGAACGGGTGAGTAAGAGAAGAAGTGAGTAGGTGAGTGGTAGGTTTAGTGAAAGAATGAGTGTGTGGGTGGTGAGTGAAGTGGATGGATTAGAGTGAGGTATAAAATGTAATCCATGTCCTTCACTCTTCCTTCATCTTTCACTCTTCATTCATCTCTCCTCACTCTCTTTCCCATTCCTTCATCTCTCCTTTACCTCATGATTCATCTCTCCACTTTTCTTCACTCCTTCTTTATCTCTACTCCATAAGTCTGTCCTTCACCCTTCCTTCATCTCTCTCCAGTCTTTCACTTCTCCTACACGTTTTCTTTATATCTCTCCAACCTTCTTTAAATCTTCTTCATTCTCCTTCACCTTTTTTCAATTTTCCTTCATCATTCAAAACTCTTCTTACACCTTTCTTTCACTCTTACCTAGTCCCTTCTTTACATCATTATTCATCTTTCAGTTCTTCTTATATCGCTCTTCACCTCTCCATCATCTCTCCATTCCTCATTCATTTCTCCCTTACCCTTCTTTCATAACATTTTTGTTTCATCATCTCCCTCTCCTCCAATCTTCCTTCATCTCTGTCATTCATCATTTCATCCTTCATCCCTCCTGTGCTTCATCATTAATCACCTTCAATTTCCTTCAACTCTCTTTCACCCTTCCTTCATCTCTCCACTTTCTGTCCTTCAACTTCATACCTTTCCTTCATCCTTTATTTTTCTCACTCTCTCTTCTTCAGTTACCTCATATTTCATCACGCACCACTTCCTTCATCTCTCCTTTACCTCTCCACATTTTCTCCACTCCTCTTTCACTTTTCCTTCAATTCTCCTTCGCTTTTCCTTCAACCCCCCTTCGCTCTTCCTTTAACCCTCCTTCACTTTTCCTTCATCGTTCCATCAGCCTTCCTTCATCGAACCACTTCCTCCTCCTTCACCTTCCCTCACCTCACCATCCATCACTCAATTCTACGCCTCTTCATCACTGTCTTATCAAAAGTCTATCTCCCTCCCGTCATTCTCTCTCTCTCTCTCTCTCTCTCTCTCTCTCTCTCCGCATATTCTTTCTTACGTGGTATTTTGCTTCCTACTTTCCAACTTCCTTTCTCTCTTTCTCTGCCTCCTTTCCCTACCACCTTCCTAACCCACATATCCACCCTTCTTTCCTCCCTTACTCGTTTAGAAGTGGGTAACGCAATCTGTGGTATTACGGACAGTGAGAGATCTATGGCTTGCAATCAGCAACCTTAATGTGGGTAATACATTCAGACCAAAAACCTCTGAATATATTAAAGAAATGAATGAAGGGAGTTACGAGAAAAATATCAAGACCTTTAACTGAACTTTTCAACATATCATTAGGCAGCAGCAGCAGCAGCAGCAGCAGCAGCAGCAGCAAGGTGCTATACGAGCGGAAATTTGCAAATGTGACTCCAGTGGTAAAACACTGAACAAATAACATCCAGACAAATAACCGTCTAATTAGCTTGACATGCGACTGCAAGGTGTTTGAAATCATCATGAGGGACAAGCTTGTCAAATGTTTAGAAAGAAACAGTCTTAACAAAGACTCACAACATGGATTTTGGAACAATCACTCCTGTTTTACTAATCTCCTTGATTTGCTTAACGATATACTGATAACGTATGATCAGACCAAATGAACTGGATATGAAGAGGCGTCTGACAAATCTCCCCATAAAAGACACTTTTAGATACAAAAAAAGCACACGGTGTCAGTGGCAGTATGCTCAGGTGTATGTATACCTGCTTTACAGGATGTAATCACAATAAAGAGTAAAGAATCAGTCTGGAAGGGCACTGCCGATGGAATACTGCAATGTTCACTGTTGGGTTTTTACTACCCAAAATTCGTGATGACCAAAACAAAGGTAAGTGTCAATACAGCTTTACAAATACAGATGATGCAGAATGATCCTGACAATCTATTTAACTGGGTCTACACATGGCTGATGGATCTGAACACTTCTAAGTGGAATGTGGGTAATACTGGCGGTAAAAATGAAAATGACGAATATACTATGAATAATATTCAACTCGGCAATGTAAACCCCACAAATAAGTAATGATGATGATGATGATGATGATGATGATGATGATGATGATGATGATAATAATAATAATAATAATAATAATAATAATAATAATAATAATAATCTGAAACAAATTCAAAAATATATAAAGGCTGTTGAAAATGTCAAAAAATTAACTGAGAAGCCAGAGGAGCATTTGAATATACTTAAGAAATTATGATCCTTACCTTTTACAAAAGTCTAATACACCCACATTTAGAGCATCGTGTCCAGCTCTGGTTACCTTAGTACAAAGAAAGGAAGGAAGAAAGCTCAAAAGATTACAGAAAAGCGTGGCAAAAATGCTTCTTTAAGAAGCTAAATATACAAGTAACTACTAGATGTGACCCTATTTATATACTTAAAAGACATTGCGATGGGATTTAATAACAGTATACAAAATTTTCAAAGGAAAGGATGATATGGTAGCAGAGATATACTTATTTCATCCAAGGTAAACCGATCTAATCGTAATAGAAGTCATGGCTATACGATTGTTGGTAAATGCTTCCAGTCACATACAGTAAAGTTTTTCTTCAAAGGGTTGTGAGCATACTGGAATATATTACTATGCATTGTGGGAGATGTGATACAGTACCAGCAATGAGAAACTGTCTGGACAAGTACTGGGCTTCTAATCATCAGCCAAATATGTTCTCTCATGAAAAAACACATTTCTTAAATACAGTGTTTTCTACAGCGTGAAGCATGAAGGAAACAATCAAATACAACATCGTTATGTATATAATGTTAACTTGAGGTTACTTTCCCTTACAGCTTAAGTTACTGTTTTCCTTCGATCTTTTTCCTAGAAAATGTCCGGGTCAATTTTTCTCGGTTGTAACTGTAAGGTAGTTCTTCTCACTCTTACCTGTTGGCTTCGATTGGAGGGATTGGTGGGTTGGGGGAGCCTCCCTGTTTGGCTTTCCTGACTCAGTAGATCAAATACTTTAGACACAACCTACCCTGTGGCAAACGGTCTCCAAAGGAACAATAACTATCTGTTGCTATTTGCTTTCCTTTGTACTTCTTCCCCTATTTCTCTCCCCCTCTCTGCCTTTCCCAACCCTATTCTCTTCTATTTCTCCCTTTCCCCACCTTCCTCTCTTCCTCTTCTTTCACTTTCTCCCTACTCTTTCTCTTCCATCCATCTCCTCTCCCTCCCTTCCTTCCCTTCCTCCCTCCCTCACCACCATTTAAAGAGGGAAGGTGGTCAGATCACATTCCTTCCCTCCCATACATCACACTCCTACACCTGTATTTCAAACCTTTACTCCATCATTCACCGTTTTCATTCCATCACTCATTCTTCCATTCCTGTCCCCATTTTTTCTTTCATTTTATCACTGCTCCCTTACTTCATTAATTTTCCCTTTCCTCCTTTATTTCTTTCGGTCTTCTTCCACCCCTCCTTCATTAATTTTTCCTTTCATCTTTTCCTCCTCCTTTCATCTTCCATTATTCCTTCACCCATTTTTTCATTTGGCCTTTCTTACATTCTCTCATCACCCCGTCATTCCCTTTTATTCTTCACTTCTCCCCCTTCTTCCATCTCTTCGACTTTCCAACTTCCATCACTCCTTCCTTTATTCTCCTTCAATTTCCAATTAAGCTATTAATTTCCCTATCTCCCTCCTTCAATTCTCCCTGCATTCTCTTTCATCATTCCTTCCTTCATTTTCCTTTCATCACTTCTTTTACTACAACCATTCTTCATACCTTTCTCTCTCTCTCTCTCTCTCTCTCTCTCTCTCTCTCTCAACTGGAGGTCGTGGTGAAAAGGAAAGGTGGATTGAAAATGTAAATGAAACGGTCAGTCGGTTTAGGACGCGAGGATGGATGGATGTGGGTGTGGCAGGGGTGGGATGTGTGGATGGGAGAGTTGGAGGGTATGGATGGTGTGGATGGCAGAGGTGGAGGGTGTGGATGGCAGAGGTGGAGGGTGTGGATGGCAGGGGGGAGGGTGTGGACGGCAGAGGTGGAGGTTGTGGATGGCAGAGGTGGAGGTTGTGGATGGCAGAGGTGGAGGGTGTGGATGGCAGAGGTGGAGAGTGTGGATGGCAGGGGGGAGGGTGTGGACGGCAGAGGTGGAGGGTGTGGATGGCAGAGGTGGAGGGTGTGGATGGCAAAGGTGGAGGGTGTGGATGACAGGGGCGGCGTGTGTGGATGGCAGGGGTGGCGAGTGTGGATGACAGAGGTGGAGGGTGTGGATGGCAGGGGTGGAGGGTGTGGATGGCAGAGGTGGAGGGTGTGGACGGCACAGGTGGAGGGTGTGGATGGCACGGGTGGAGGGTGTGGATGGCAGAGGTGGAGGGTGTGGATGGCAGAGGTGGGAGATGTGGATGGGAGGGGTGGGGGTTGTGGATGGCACGGATGGGGGGTGTGGACGGCACAGGTGGAGGGTGTGGATGGCACGGGTGGAGGGTGTAGATCTGACAGAGGATGAATATGAACGGTAGGGGGGTGTGGATGACAGGGGTGGAGGGTATGGATGGCAGGGGGGGTGGCTGGAAGGGGGGTTTGGATGACAAGGGTGGAGAGTTCGGATGGCAAGGGGGTGGCTGGTAGGGGAGTGTGGATGATAGGGGTGGAGGGTGTGGATGGCAAGGGTGGAGGGTGTAGTTGTGGCAGGGATGGAGGGCGTGGATGGCAGAATTAGAGTGTGTGGGGAGGAGGGTAAGAGGGTATGGAAGGTGTGGTGGGTCAGAGGGTATGGAAGGTGTGGAGGGTCAGAGGGTATGGAAGGTGTAGATGGCAGGGATGAAGGGTGACTAGGATGTGGATGGCAGAGGTGGAGGATGTGGAGGGTGTGCATGGCAAGGACAGAGTATGGAGGGATAGGACGGATGGTATGGAATGCAGGGGTGGAATGTGGACAGTGCAGATGGCAGAGATGGAGGGTGTAGATGAAAGGGGTGGAGGGTGTGGATGACAAGGACGGAGAGTATGGAGGGAAGGGACGGATGGTATGGAGTGCAGGAGTGGAGAGTGGAGGGTGCAGTTGGCAGGAGTGAAGGGTACAGATGACTGGGGTGGAGGGTGTGGATTGCAGAGGCGGAGGGTGTGGATGGCGAGGGTGGAGGGTCTGGAATACAGGGTTGGGGGGTATACATGTGAACGGCAGGGATAGAGGGTGAGTAAGGTGAGGATATCAGGGCATAGCAGGGGTGGCTGGTGTGGATGGCAGGGATGAAGTAAACAGAAGGTGTGGATGTGAGGGCAGGGGAAGGGTGGGTGGTGTGGATGTGAGGGCAGGGCATAGGTAAGTGGTGTGAATGGCAGGGGTGGGTGGTGTGGATGTGAGGGCAGGGCTGGGTGGGTGTAGTTGAAGGTGTGGATGGCAGGGGATGGCAGTGTGAATATGAGGGCAGGGCAGGGGTGGGTGATGTGGATATAAGGGCAGGGCAGGGGTGGGTGATGTGGATATGAGGGCAGGGCAGGGGTGGGTGGTGTGGATAGGAGGGCAGGGCAGGGGTGGGTGGTGTGGATATGAGGGCAGGGCAGGGGTGGGTGGTGTGGATATGAGGGCAGGGCAGGGGTGGGTGGTGTGGATATGAGGGTAGGGCAGGGGTGGGTGGTGTGGATATGAGGGTAGGGCAGGGGTGGGTGGTGTGGATATGAGGGCAGGGCAGGGGTGGGTGGTGTGGATGGCAGGGCGGCAGGCACCCGTCAATCAAGGAACAGTTGTGGTCGAGCTTGTCCTCAGGGCCACACCACACTCACACTTACTCTCTCTCTCTCTCTCTCTCTATCTCTCTCTCTACCGTGTGTGTGTGTGTGTGTGTGTATATATATATATATATATATATATATATATATATATATATATGATATTTATGTATGATATTTATGTATGTCTGTACAGTATATATCTTAAGCTTCACCTTTTTTGTGGTCTCTCTTTACTCTGTCTCTCTTTCCATCAAAATACACACACAGGCAGTTCCAAAGAAAGGAATAGGCAGCTCGTGATGGGTAACACAAAGCCTCTCTGTGTGACTGTCATACTCCCTGTCACCCATTTCACTCTCAAACCCACCGCCTTTACCTGTCTCCAGCTCGACTTTAATCCATCTTTTTACCTTACAGCCTTCTTGCCTCTTCACCTACTCATCCACCTACTTACCTACCTACCTACCCACTCATCTACCTTTCTACTTACTTCTCTACTTACCAATCAACCTAAATTCCAGCTGCACACTTACAACCTACCTACCTATCTGCAATTCGTACCTACTGTGCTGCTCATGTTACTCACCCTCTTCAAGCCGATGAGGAGTTTCCTGTTTTATTCTCTCTTCCTCCAAACAGTTTTATTGAACTAGTGCGATTTTTCAGACTTAAGTGGCTGGATTTAGCCTTAACTAATCCCTTCACTAATACATCCTTCCTCGGTTTAATAAAAATAATCTGGTTTTAGCTACAGTGAAATGAAAAAGACGTTCCCGGTTTAAAGAGGTTAAAGCTTGGCCGGTACATTTACGTCCGCATCCCTAAGTATGGAGTAATTAAGGACTTGTGGAGAGGCAGCAATTAAGCAAAATTTATATATATTAATCAAGATCATAACCTCGCCCACACTTCTCTGTCGGGTGTAACCATGGAAGGTTATAGGACAGCAATGTGCACACACACACACACACACACACACACACACACACACACACACACACACTGTTTTTACTAACTTGTTCCCTCTCCTTCTCTATTCACATCCCAACCCGTCCCTTTTACTCCTGTCTGCAAGACGAGGATGTAGCGGGCAATTAGAATCATCTGGCGAATTTCTAGGATGCCTGTCAGTGCTCCCTTCACTCACTGTGCAGGTGTCTGTTGGGAGGACATTTGCACAGACACGCCATCAACAGGGCAGTATACAACCAGAATCTTGGAAGTTGTTAACCAATTATAACTACGATGAAGAGTGAGAAAGGTAAAAACGGAAGCTGAAGAGGCTTCGGTAACTATGTGGTGAACTCAAAAGAAAGGGTGAAAAAAGTGAGAGTTCAACACATCTGCATGTGTTGCTTTAATATTTTTAGCTTACACAGAAGTGCTGGGCGTCCTGCTGCTGGTTGCTGGCATATACTTGTATAAATAAACAACTTCCTGTTAGACATGTCTCTTCTTCCTTGGGTCTGGTAGTCTTAGAAGTTCCTGGTATATAACTTGAGGAGTATCCTCGTATGTGTTTTACTTCTGTCGAAACTATACTGTTTGGTGTCCTCAGATGGATGTCAGTGAGTGTTGAGGATACAGCTTCCCGTGGCTATACTGCACGCCAAAGTCAGTCAGTCTCTTCCTCTATCGTCGGCCTAATGTTGTCCTGTTGTGGCAGCAGCATCATTACAAGGGTCTGAGGAGAACCTGGGAGCACTACCGCTAAAAGCCTCACAGGGATCGCTTTCTTCTTCTTCTAAGAATCGTGTCTTTTTCTGGCTTACGCGTCGCCCTGTTTGAGCGCTGGAGTGGCGGTAGAAACTGTGGTGTTCCCTGGCTCACTCCTGGAGCTACTGGCCACTACAGTGGGTCCGGACATCAAAGAGACGGGTCAAAATGGAGTCTCTAAGCAGCGACACAGGACTGGTCATCAAATGCAACTTACCGTATACCGACCCGTGAGGCTGCTCTTGTTCTATATAAGGGTCCATAGGCCATCCAAAGTGCCCTTGCTGCCTCCTACCATGATGGAGCCGGAAGGGTATAGGAAAGTAGGTGGGAGAGGAGGGAGGTACGGAGGAATGTAACCGGGGATGAGGGGGAAGGGGTGAGTCTGAGGGAGGAGAGGAGGATATGAGGGGAAGGGGCGAGTCTGGGGGAGGACAGGAGGGGACGAGGGAAGGATGAATCGGATGGACAAGTGCTAATAGGACTGCAGTGCCTCTGGCCAGCGGCCTGCCTTGATCCAGCCACCTGCACTGATGCCGCTCCCTGAGAAATGTGGAGAGCGAGGGACATGGGGAGAGGGAGAACGACAAACCAGACTCGGCGGGGAAGATGGGATGCTTGTTGAGTCGTGGACAATAGTCGTTTTATGCCTTTTACACTGCTGGGATTCCGAACGTATGATAAGATTCCAAACCATATGAGTATTGTCGATTACCATGGCAACATCTCAGTGGGTGTGACACGGTTCCCAGCGTAATGGAATACCTGTGACGGTGGTGTTATTGTGGTGGGCTTTGTTGCTTACATAATGATTACTAACCCCTCATCATTATATCTACTGCCTACTTCCATCTTACCTACTATCTACTGTGCTTCCGTCCTACCTTTTACCTTCTCCCCCACTGAATACCTGCTTTGTTTTGTTTTTCATTTTATCTGCTACCTACCTCCCGACCACTACCTATTTCCATCTTACCTACTACCTGCTTCCCTATCATCATCTTACCTCTTAGGATACTTAGCACACTTACCTCATCATCGTACCTATTCTCTACTAACCTCTCACCACCTACCTACCTTCTTACCTTCCCTATCCCTCACCCACCAACCTACCTATGTATTACCTATTTACCCAACTACCTACGTACTCAATTTCTCACCTTCCTACCAACTTACTCACCTCCCGGCCCTTCATCACTCTCACCCTCCTTCATCCCAACTTCATCTCTCTTAATTAACTCTCTCTCTCTCTCTCTCTCTCTCTCTCTCTCTCTCTCTCGTATTTGCATAAACCCATTAAAACACAGAAAGGGTTAATTGAGTAGGAAATAGGAGGCGCTGTGATGACGAGAGAGAGAGAGAGAGAGAGAGAGAGAGAGAGAGAGAGAGAGAGAGAGAGAGAGAGAGAGAGAGAGAGCATATGCGTATTCCGCTGGCTACAGAGGGTACCGGTATATTATGCAGGAGGTAATGACAGTGTTTTAATATGCTCGCTATTTTTATTTCTTCTTTTTTTATATATATCCTGAGTTTCTTACACTTTCCTACGTCAATTTTGTTTTTTCTTCTCCCCCCCCCCCTTGTTTTTTGGGTGGGGGGATCCTTCTTAGGGAACGAAAATATGTGTGAATCATCAAAGCAAAAATTTTCCCTGCTTAAAATGCCAAGTGCAAATGAAGTCCAGTTGTGGGAAGCCGCAGCGAAGAACAGCCTATATTTACGACAATTCCTAGTTTACGATTAATCCATGATCTTAACTGATAAAACTTGCGTAGATTCAGCTTCATGATAATTTTTACCCCTTCACTCTTAGGATGTATGTTTTATAAGTTCTTTCACCTTAACCTGGCCCTGATTTTCATTTCGTAGCTTATTTCACGTAGCTCAGTGGGAGACGGAGACAATGCTATGGCTCTACGTCCTTTCCATTGCTCTTTTTCATCACTAGCTTCATATTCTAATGTTAAGCTAATGTAACAAACCAGCATTCATGATGGAGTGGGGGCAACTTTAGGCCAAGTTAGAGAAGAACACAGTTTATTATCTCCGGAAATGAAGGCTATATCCAATATCCTCAGTTATAAAAATCTATACTACGCTGAATCAAACTGCATGGTGGTAACAATAACATGAAAAAATACGTCACTGGATGCAAGTGGATAACCATTATTGCCATCTCCCTCTTCCCACTATCAGTCTATCATACAGGAGTAAGGAATAATAAAACGTAGAACTATCTCCAGAATGCTTTGTAGAAATGGAACACACCTTAATTCATTCATCTTCTAAGCTTCCGAACTCCTCGGTTCCATCCCACATAGGAAATCATCCACGAAAAGGAGCTTCATATAATTTAAGTAGCTCTCCTACCACCTGTGCAGCAGAGTTATTCCACTGCATATCCAATTAAAGATGCGCATTCTTTGACTGCTTACTTACACGGTGTCCTAGTAGTAGCAGTGGCTGTAGCAGCTGCAACCACAGGCTCATCTGAAGGTATCGAGAGTGCACGTGCCGCTATGACATGACTCAACTGCATTTCTATACGCCAATACATCAACTTAGCAGGTAATCCATGAAACCAAGGTGTAGTTTTCAATATACTGTACATATAATTTCTACATATGGGTGGTGAGAATGCCTAAATGTAAAATATTACATATGTCTAACATAGATACGATGACCTGAAAAAATCGGCCAGCGTTTGTGGCTTGGGGGTCCACAGGGGTAATAACATTGCACACTTGCGGGGTTAAGATGTAGCTACAAACAGAGCCCATACTGTTGGTGTTAGTTCTTAGTGAGCAAGTTCTGGGAAATGATTTTATTTAATTTATCGCGAAGAGGTTATTAGTAACATAATATTCTTATTAATTACAGTGGGGGGAAAGTGATTTTGAGTCACATGATAATATCGCTCTGAAATTCTGTCCTAGGTTATAAGGTTCTATCAGTGTGCTTGACAGACAACTCACACCTCACGTGTTGGTAATGCACTATGAAATGTTTGAAATGTTTTGAATTTTACTTCTCTATCAGTAACTACACATTTCTATATTAAACAGTGATTTAAATCTTACCTTGTGTTTATTTTCCAGCTTTCTTCATCTTTTTTAAGTAAGCTATTACACAATTAAATGTTTGTCATTGTGAAAGTATTGGCAATATCTAGGAGTGTTGACTCCCTACCAGATGGTCAGTTCCCACAGGTCATCAGTATGATATACAATAAATGCCTGGTCTTCCTATCAGCCTTGCCCTGCATGTGATTATCCAGAAAGATGTGTGACAATCTCATAGTTTAGGTATATGTGCCACATTTTCCAATAATATTTTACCAGTTTCACAGTACTTATTACTTACTGATATTAAGGGCCGTAGTCTTAAACTGTGGGCAGGCATTCACCTTGCCCTGTTCGTATCTTTTGGTAATCTTAATGCATGAAAGGGAGTGAATTCCCCGGCTAACGAGAGAGGATTACTGCAGCCTGGTACAGGAATCCGAGGGAGTCTCTTAGCACCCCTTCGCATGCCTCTTCGTCATATTATAGGAGCCTTGTGCAAAGAACACTACAGCATGTAGAATTTGAGGGACCATATGGTGTGTGTGATGGGAATTTTAATTTAATAATTAAAAACCTCGTTTAAAAAAAAATAGTGTTTCATATTTTTTTCATTTTACAATACTTCACCGCTTCTCCGGAGATGGTTAATTTACGACGAGTACATAACAGTAGATGAGATACTGTATTCACTTCCATATTACTTTCAAAAATTCTACCAAGCTGTTTATCAGCTATGATGCATGATACCTTTGCAGTTAGTTTGAGTAGTTCATGAAATGATTCCCACAGTAAAAAATGGCCGAGTATTACCTACACAGACGACTCTTGCACAGCCAATTAGAGTGAATTACGGAGTCTCATGTTTGCGTTTGGTAAACTTTTACAAGTCTGCACTATTTTGAACTGGCCTGGCAATATATTTTTCTGGTGTATTTAGGTGTGATTTGAACGAATGTGGCCTTTATTTTCGGTGCCCGAGATTGGTTTTTAAATTAACCTCACCTGTGGGATTTCAGGGTTCTGGGTGGGAAAAATGGCAAAAACAAACATTTGGGGCAGAAATATGGACAAAATCGATATGACTTGCCAAGGTGTATTCGTTGGGTTATTACTGACTACATGAACCCCTTTGGTGCTATCTCAGACACCGAATTGTTCCTACAGTACAGGTTCTCCAAAGCCTGTATGCATACTCTTATACAGAGTAAGCAAGAACAAATGCCAGTCGTTAATAATAAATGAAGTAAGAATTGCTAACGATAAATGATATATTGTATGTGAATCTTAGAAACTGTGATATATTTTTTTATTTTAAAGTTTAAATTCTAAAATTAATCAGTGTTCTCAGACAGACTGCATCACTGCATCTGGTCCGGGTGTTACTCCAAAATAATCAATTTAATAGTGTTAAAATTAGGACATAATGATCTTAGAACTAAAGGAAGCCAAAGTTAGGACCAATGGAGGCCAAAGTTAGAACTAAAGAAGGCCAAGTTAGGACTGAAGTAGGCCAAAGTTAGGTCCAAAGGAAGCCAAGGTTAGAGCTAAAGAAGGCCAAAGTTAGTAATGAAGCAGGCCAAGGTCTAGACCACAGAATGTCGAGGTAGGTCTGAAGGATATAGATTTCAAGACTTGGTTTTCTTGATATCTTTTCAACTTAACGATTCTTTTACAGCTAAATTTAGCTTGATTTTTGTTCTTCATCCTTAAAAAAATCCTAAACACCGGAAACTTGGTTGTTTTCATTTTTTTTCTTACAATTTTGGCTTTCAAAACTTCCCTCATATTATCCACTTTTTATAATTTCAAAATACCACTAATTTTATTTTACCATATAACCCGAAATTATCCCTAATCTTGAGATTTCTTCCTACGTTTGATGAGTTTTAAAACTACTGAACTACAGGTGTAAGATGTATCTCTGACCAAACTAATAAGCAACTGATTAGGATTCAGTGCCAAATCCCACCACAGTCTGGTCAAAGTTTCTATGTTTATTTCACAGGGGGATAAGATATATATGTTATAACTTTTTTTAAAACATGGTTGGAGCTGACCTGTAATATTGTAATTCTGCATGTATTTAACAGAGGTCAATATGATTCGATCTGAGCCGAGTCATTTCAAATAAGTCAATCAATAAAATATATATTATATATATATATATATATATATATATATATATATATATATATATATATATATATATATATATATATATATATCAAAATCCAAGACTTACAAATTTTCTTTAAAAAAAAAAAAAAAAAAAAAAAAAAAAAAAAACGCTGAAACTAATGGGTACATTTTCGGCTGTCAGGTGACTGACTTCTAAACAATCTTCAATACTCAAAATGCTACACCAGTCCCATGAAGGATCACATCACTGTTAAATGAAAAGTATGTAAGTTCTTGAAGCAAAATACTTCGCAAGCAGCACCGACTCCCACGTTCCGACCTTTAGGGAAGACGAATTTACCTCGTACCAGTGACAAATCAACAACATGAAACTCGGGTAAGGATTTGGAAAAGTAAAGTGGAGCATTACTAGGATTAAAAAATAAATTGCTGATGGAAAATCCATGTTCTCATAAAACTGACGTAAAGAGAAAATCCAGTTTTAGGAGACAGCTAATGACGAAACATACCAGTAAACAAATATCCATCTTAAGCCAGAATGACGTTTGTGCCAGAGTCTGCTGCACAATAAGCAGGCAGGTGCCGATGCATGACAAACCTAACCGTCCAGCTAAGTGCGGAGGCATCCAAACCTGACTGTACAATACAGATCTTGGTTGGAGTTAACCAGAAGAACGTCGAGATTTTCAAGCTAATGCAAACCGGGCAGAAAATTGTGTGATCCGAAATGCACTTAATGACCTCAAATTCGCTGTTAATTCCAAAATCTGAAAAATCAAGAAAAAAAAGCAACAAGCTATGCAAAAATAAATAAACAATTAAATAAATAAACAAATGAGTAAATAGATAAACTAATGCTTGGCATATACACAGTGGAAATTATTTTAAAAAAAAACAATATATAATTTCGAGAAAAAAAAAAAAAAAAACATAAGCAACACTACACTGTTGCACGAACCAAGCACAAACCCCCACCTCCCTGCACACCTAACCAAGTGCATAATGGCTGTCACCCCCCAGATCTTTTCTTTTAAAGATGGGCGAAAGGAGAACGCCTTGGACACATAACCTGGGCCCTTCAGATTCCTTGCACAGGTCACACTGAAATCTCTGCCAGAATTTTTTTGAACTATTTCACTATCAAAAAAATAATAATAATAAAATAAATAAATAAAACTACTTAAGACACAGCATTCTACCAATCAAAAGGCACCAGTTCACTACAAGACAGAAATAAGTGAAATTTCACGACTCTATTGTGAACACTTTCTGAGTTCTGGCCCGGGAACGAAAATATCTGCGTCCAGTCAGCCGCCCTGCCGCCCAACTCTACGGACGGACACCTATTGATCCCAGTGATAACAACATCCTCTTCTGACACTGTCTGGTGGAGAGTAAAAAGCTAGTTTATGAAAAATCTAACGTCACTCGAAATTCCAACCCAAGACATACAGTAACAAAAACTCAGTCGCGGAAAAAGGATCACGAAAAAGAATAAAACGATAAAGAACATGAAAGTAGAGGAGGAGGAGGAGGAGGAGGAGGAGGAGGAATTAATTCCAAACCCTAGTCCCCTGCCTTGAGTAGCCGATAAGAGTGTGAAAATGCGGGTGAGTGCCACTAATTACCTCACCTGGCCAGTTTATCACCTGTGATTAAGGGACACGACCAAGGCCTGGGAGGAGCAGGGGAGGGGACAGGGGTGGGGTATGGGGAGAGTGGGGAGGGAAGGGGGGTAGGGAGGAGAGGGAAGGGGAAGGAAGAGGGGGAAAGATGGAGAGGGGAGAGGAATGAAGTGATATGAAGGGAGGGAAAATGGGAGAGGAGGGAAAAGAACAGATGACGAGGGGAAGGAATCAAGGACAGGGAATGGAAAAGAGAAGAGGGAGGAGATAGGAGCGAGAGGATGGGGAGAGAAAGAAAAAGAGGGAGAGAAGGGAAGGGGAAGGAACAACAGAGAAAGATGGAAAGAGCAAGGGTGAAGGGGAGAGAGAGAGAGAGAGAGAGAGAGAGAGAGAGAGAGAGAGAGAGAGAGAGAGAGAGAGAGAGAGAGAGAGGGGACAGAAAAGAAGGCAAAGGATGAGAGGGCACAAAAGCCAAGGAGAGAAAGGGGGGGGGGGAAACACAAGAGGATAGATAAAGGAGAGCAAAGGGAATGAAAGGAATGGTTACGGATGGAATGGGGAGGAAGCAGAGATAAGAAGAGGGAAAGGGAAAGAAAGAAGGGCAATGAAAGAGAAAGGGAAATCAGATGAAAAGGGAAGAAAGGGAGACTACGAAGTGGAAGTAAGTAGAGGGATGGGGAGAGGGAAAGAAAGAAGGGCAAGGAAAGAGATGGGAAAATCAGCAGAAAGGGGAAGAAAGGGAAACTACAAAATGGAAGAGGAAGTAAAAAGAAAAAGAATGAGAAGCAAACGGAAAGGAGGAAAAGAATGTGGGATAAGACGAAGACAAGGAAGAGAGAGAAAGGAAAGGAAGAATGGAGGAAAAGGAAGCGAAGACAGGAGGAAAGGCAGCGGAGAGAATAGCGGAAGAGGAAGAGGAGAGAAAGAGGGAAAGGAAAAGGGAGAGGGAGGGGATAAAAGGATGAGAGAAGTGTAGGAAAAGGAAGAGAATGACGATGATGATAAAGGTAGGAAGAGGGAAATTGGGAGAGAAAAGAGGAGGAAGAGGCGAAAGGAGGAGGTGGGATGAGGAAGAAGAGATATAATGAGAAGTGAGCGAAAGGAACAGAACACGGAAAGTGAAGGGAGATATGGAAGGGGGGAGACGAAAGAGGAAGAGGCAAAAGAAGGACGGGAAAGACTAGAAAAGATAGGGGACACAAAAGAGGGAACTGAAGGATGAGGAGAAGAGGGGAGAGATAGGAGAGAGATAAATAAGAACAGAAAAGGAAGGATGTCAAAATAAAGACCAGCAAAGACTTGGTGCAGGTATAATAGTAGAAAGACAGCCAGGATAAAAGAAAAGGGAAGATGGTGGAAAGGAGAGACGGGGAGGGAAAGGAGAGAGGAAGGAGAAAGGAGAGGAAGAAGAGAGGAAGGGAAAGGGAGAAGGGAAGAAAAAGAAGAGTGGAGAGGAAAGGAATAAAAAGGGAGGGAGGGAGTAAAAAGCTAGAGAAAAAGAAAGAAAGGGGAAATGAGGGGGAGGGAAGGAGATAGGGAAAGGAAGAAGAGGAGACAAAGGAGAAAGACCGTGGGAAGGAGAGAGAGAGAGAGAGAGAGAGAGAGATTCAGATTTTTTATTATCCACCAAAGTGGTTATTACACAAATTACAATGAATATTCAGTAATTGCAATAGGTACACGAATTACAATACTTACAGATGCATAAGTCTCCTACAATTATTATATGTGGTAATATAAAATTTGATAAATTGTTTACCACTAAACCTCAAAGGTAAAAAGTTAAAATAAAAGAGACATACATACACATACACAAAAACGTAAAAATAAAATAAAATAAAATAAAGTAAGATAAAAGTATAAAGTAAAAGAGACATACTAGAGAGTAAATTTTTTAAAAAGATGACAATAAAAACCTAAGTCTAACTTAAACATTATTTGTTAGCAGAAATTCCTTAAGTCTAGCTTTAAAAATGTTAAGAGAGGGCGCGTGTGTGAGGGAGGGCGGGAGGGCATTCCATAGCTTGGCTCCCAGTACAGCAGTGCGCCTGTCTCCACTGTGTGTCTTAGTGCGCGGCACATACAAGCTGTGCCTCTGTCTGGTGATGCTGCTGGTGACAGCTTGTCTACTGCTTGATGGTAAAAACCAGTCTGGATAAAATCCTCGTAAAACTTTAAAAATAGTTACACCTACGTCAAATACATGTTTCTGCTTTAATCTTAGCCATTTCAGTTCCTTGAAAGATGGAGATATATGGTCATATTTCTTTACTCCTCCCACTGCTACCCTTGCTGCAAAATTTTGCAATTTCTGCACCCTAGATATTACCGTGTCACTTGTAGTCCCCCATATGCTAATGCAATACTCAATTAAGCTTAGAACGAGTGTCTGTACAACAATGACTCTGGTTTGTTTATCTAAGCTGTCACCTATTCTACTGATATACATTAAAATACCCATAGCTTTTTTATTTAACTCGTTAATGTGGCCGTTAAAAAGCATAAAACGGTCAATATAGACTCCTAAGTTTTTCACATGTTTGCTTGGGTATATGATGTTCCCATTAAAATTTATCGTTGTGTTTGGTGGAATGTTAGATAACAGCTGACGATTTCCTATAAAAATACATTGAGTTTTAGAGGAGCTGAACATCAAACCATTCTTTAGAAAATAATCTCGACATTTAACATGAGTGTCCTCAGTGTCTTTAATGATTTGATTAAGATCTTCTATAGTTCCCGAGTGCAAAAATTGTGTATCATCAGCATATTGTATCAGGAAACAGTCAACGTGTGCATGTAAGTCATTTACATAGATGCCAAATAAAATTGGACCAAGGATCGAGCCTTGTGGGACCCCATAGCTAATAATTTTCTTTTTAGATATGTTGTTTTCAAGACGAACTGACATACTTCTATTCTTCAAATAATTATCGAACCAAAAGCAATCAATATTTAATAAAGAACATTTATTTAGAAGGATATTATGGTTAACAGTATCAAATGCCTTGGAGAGGTCACACAAAGTTAACAAGGATACTTTCTTGTTGTCCATATTTTCATATAATTTATCTGTGACGGTAGTAAGGGCCGTCTCAGTAGATAATTTGGGTCGAAAGCCATGTTGACTCTTAGACAATAAATTGTTGGATTCTAAGTAAAATGACAGCTGTTTAGCAACAATTTTTTCCAGTACTTTAGATATGATGGGTAGTATAGATACGGGTCTATAATTATTCACACTGTCAGAGTCACCATTTTTGTATATCGGGACAACCAGTGCGTGCTTCCAGGTCTCAGGGAACACTCCCGTCACCAAGGATGTGTTGACTATACACGTGAGGAAAGGAACTATGACACATAGCGCGTCCCGGAGAAACAGTAACCCTATACCATCAGAGCCAACAGAGCTGGTGACTGTTAATATAACGGTGTTAGTATCTACTGGTTCTGGTCTAAAAGCAGAGACAATATTGATATTAGAGTGATGAAGTTGGACGACAGATTTACCTTCATTAGTTAGTTCTTTCTGTGAGCGTTTAAAAGTGGATTCTCCAACACTAGAAAAGAAATTATTGAACTCTTCGGCGTTCTCACTTATCAAAATTATAGGCATTGTGTTTATTTTTCTGACTAGGGATAATTTCTCTAATGACGCTCCATGTGGCCGAAGTGTTCCCTTTACTGTCTTTAAGACGGTCGTGGTAGTGATCCGTCCTAGTTTTATTAATTAGTTGCTTTACCTGTTTCTTGGCTATCTTGTAACGTTCCCGTAACCGTGAATTACTTGTGTTAGATTTTAAGCTCTCTTTGTAAGTTATTACGTTCCTCCATTGCCTCACGGATATCGTCATTCATCCATGGTGTTGGTTTTCCTCTCACTGCTCTAGTTACAAAAGGGGCACACATATTAAGACAATTAATAAAAACGTCATTAAAAATGTCTACTTGTTTGTTGACATTGTCAGTTAAAAATATATCATTCATATTATGAACATTGTCAAGGAGGAGCGAGCAGAAAGTGTCTTTATCATAGTTCTTCAAATTACGAAAAGTTTTTACCACAGGCAGTTTTCTAGGTTTTCTTACATTTAAAACAACAGATACTAGATCATGGTCAGCTATGACTTGAGGAACTACATCTTGTGATAGAATAACATCAGGGGGTATTAGTTATTATAAGGTCTAGTAATGTAGCTGATGTTGATGTTGTTCTTGTGGGTTGATCTATTATTTGTGTCAACTTGTTATTTTTTATTATCTTACTGATTTTATTGCCCGTTGTCATTATGTCATCATTAAAATCACCCAGGATAAAGACACTTTTGTCACGCAAACATACCATCCTAAAAACATCTTGAATGTAGTCAAATGATGTGGCTAAAGCCTTAGGATGTCTATATACACAACCAATGATGATGGCCGGCCACTTCCTACACTGTATCTTTACCCATACATCCTCCACGCCTGTCGGCCTTGGCACATCTAGGTTAATGACAGAGGGATTGAGGGTACTATGGACATATGTGCATACCCCGGCTCCTCGACCATTGTCGCATCTAAAAATCTTGTAATTAGGAATTTCTACACAGCCATCTGGGGTGTTTGCTTGAAGCCATGTTTCACTTATACATAAAACATCGATTTTTCTATCTATTATCAATAACTTCACCTCGTCCAAACTCGATATCAGTGATTGTGCATTAATGTGTTCAACAGTTAGCAAATCCTTTTTAAACTCCTTTATTTCAACAACGGCAGATGCTTCTTCGCCATCATCCTACGCCCTATACTGTTGACATAAGCGGCTCTTATGACCTAAACGTTCACAGTTGACAGTTGAGAGAGAGAGAGAGAGAGAGAGAGAGAGAGAGAGAGGTAGCAGTATAAAAGTACATACAGTGTTATGAGCTCCAGACAATAAAACTAAGAAGGGGGGGGCCCGGTGAAGGGAGGGGGAGGGGGAGTGGGAAGAAGGAGGGGAGGGAGGGAAGGCAGGGTGAAGGACATGGG
The DNA here is from genome assembly GCF_032717465.1 of Coenobita brevimanus. Lineage (NCBI taxonomy): Eukaryota > Metazoa > Arthropoda > Malacostraca > Decapoda > Coenobitidae > Coenobita > Coenobita brevimanus. Next base: position 6,542,146 of record NC_137063.1, read on the forward strand.
AACAGACGGAGGGTGTGAATGAGGGGAAGGAAGGACACAATAAAGGAAGGGATTAGAGACGAATGAGGGAGGGAAGAATAAGAACAGGGGAGAAATGCAGGGAACGGGAGGAAGGAAAGAAGGACAGGAGGGAGGGAGGGAGGGATGGAGGGTGGAAAGTGAGGGTGAGAAGCAGAGAACTGGGGAATATGGGAACAAAGTGGAGGAAGGATGAAGATGGATGGAGAAGGTGAAGGGAGGAGAGGGAAGGGAGGAGGGAAAAGAGTTATGTGTGACAGAGAAAGGAAAGGGAAGACAAGTGTAAGAGGGATGTCGGATGACTACGACGACGACGACGACGACGACGATGACGATGACGAGAAGGAGGAGGAGGAATAGGAGGAGGAGGAGGAGAAGGAGGACAAGCTGAGGGAAATGAGGAAGGGGAGTGGGTGTGATGAAGAGAAGTGGAGGAAGCGGAAGGAAGAGGGGGAAGAAGCAGAAGAAGGGAGGGGAGTGAGGAAGAGAAGGAAGAGAAAAGGAGGACAAGATGGAATGAGGGACGAACAGGAGGAGGAGAGAGGAAGGAACTGAAGAAGAGGGAGGAAAAGAACACGGAGAATACGGAGACGGAATGGAAAGGAAGAAGAAGGAGGGGACAAGGTATGGGGGGAGGGGAGAGAAGAAGGGAGAGGGAGAAGAGGGAGGTGGGTATGGGTGAGAAAAGTGGGAGAAAGGAGAGGGAGGGCAGGAGAGAAAATGGTGTAAGAGATGAAGAAGCGGATTTGGGAGGAGAGGAAGGAGAAGAAGAGAGAGGGGGAGGGTTGGTTACTGGGGAAGGGAAAATGCTGGGAGAATGAAGGGAGAAAATAAAAAGAAGAGTGGGGGGAAATGGGGAGGGGTACAGGGAGAAAAGTTAGAGAGGGGTAGAATGAGTAATGAGAGTGAGTGAGGATAAGAATATGAGGGATGAAAATGAGTGAGGATAGTATGCGAGATGAGAATGGAGGAAGAGGAAGGGAAAGGGGTGGGAGAGGGAGGAAGGTGAAGGAAAGGAAGAAAAGTGAGATAAAGATAAATGAGAGGGATGAGAGTGAGGGGGAGGATGGGTGAGGGTGGGGGAGGGTGCGACAGAACCACCCTCACCGGCACGCCTGTTGCTTTCAATTACCTCGCAATATTTACGTGGGCAGGCAGGGCGGCAGGGAGAGAGGGAGTGAGGCATGTAGACAAGGAGGGAGGCAGAGGGAGAAGTAGGCAGGCTAGGCATGGATGTAGGGGAGGTAGGAAGGGAGAAAAGTAAAGAGATACAGAGGTTGACAAGATGCTGGAAGGAAGGTAAACAGACCAAAAGGTAGGGAAGAAGGCGGGTAGGATGGCAGGTAGAGTAGCAGAGAAGCCCGCAAGTAAACAGGTGGGTAGAGTAGGAGGCAGTGGGGCAAGCAAAGACGTGCGGGGATCAAGGCAGGTGAGGTATGCATAAAGTAAGCGATATATCTGACGTTGTCAAACTTCAAAGCCTACGAGCTACTCACAACATAAACAATCGAGAGCCGAAAGATAAGGATAAAAATACAAAATTACGGTATATCCCTGGCATAAAGGATATAATACATATTTGTTTCTAAACCTGATTACTTTATTGCAACTTGTATTTTAGATCAATAAACCCTGGAGCCAGCGGAAGAATTTAGCCACATATGGAAACGATGCCTTTATGGAAAACACAAAAGTTCTAACCCAACTTAAATCTATTCAATAATGACTGGAACTGGACTCACTTGACTGGACCGTGGCTGACTGAACCTGAATGGACTTAATAAGAAAATGATATGACCCAACTGGACCTGCACTCTTTCAACAGGAGCCGATGAATCTTTTTAATAAACATTTTCATAGAGTATATTTCTTTCATTTGAATAGTCGCGGTACTATTACAAGAAGCAGTCAATGTCATTTCCACTCAGGTATTTTTTCTTTTTTAATGAAGTGGCAGATATTTCTTCCAAAGCATGTACGAGCACTGGCGGGTCAACATAAATTAAACCAGTGCTGTCTTCTGAGCCGCACTAAATAAGCCAGAGCCAAATGCGACTCTCAAGCCTGTCTTTAGCCACTCCTGGTAGATACTGTACAAGGGATATACCATCAATGCACCAACAGCACACAGCACCACGCCATACAAATATCCCTTAAGGTGCCTGATTAGCCATAATAAAGGTTTGCTTCTAGATAAAAAATAAATAAATAAATAAATAACAGTAGTTGTTAGTGACATACTGTGTGCTGCCACGCCATGGTCCTGAAACAAAGTGTTGTATGATTCTTGACGTGTACGGCAGATTCTTTGTTATGCCTGATTTCAGGTTCTGTATCCACTCTGTTAGACTATGTGATCCTTTTCACTGGCAGGTATTAAGGTGCTAATTAATCTTTTGTCATAAAAGGGAATAACATGCATTTCTTCTCGCTTTTCCACACCACCAATTTCCAATGGGTTGTATCAAAACTAAAATCAGGGTATAAATTACTGCATTTTGAACGTCCTCTACAATGACACCAATTTTATATCTATACCGGGTATGTCTGTACGTAAGAAAAGAAGTTTGTCGTACGGTCCTTGATTTGTGTGTGTGTGTGTGTGTGTGTGTGTGTGTGTGTGTGTGTGTGTGTGTGTGTGTGTGTGTGTGTGTGTGTGTGTGTGTGTGTGTGTGTGTGTGTGTGTGTGTGTGTGTGCGCGCGCGCGAGTGCGTGTGTGTGTCACTGTGGCCTTTGGGTTGACCTAAACGGGTCGACCACTTTGACAAGGGCACACCGTCTACTGGAGAGTATTCACTCGACGCCTCAATTGTCAAAATTAGTCCATAAATGCTGCTTGCAGAGCCAGAGAATGAACGGACGGATGGATGGAAAACTCTGGCTCGAAGTCCCAAAGCCCTAGACTTCGCCTTCTTGAATTATGTAATAAGATAATTGAGATACAAATGTTAACACACTAACTCCCTGTCCGTTGCAAGCAAGTGTATACTGAAGTTTCCTCATGACAAAGACTCTGTAGATCGACTTCCTCTGAGGAAAAGTGGTTTGATTCATCCTATACACGACTGCGTGCATGACTGACACAGAAAGCACCCAAAATGTTGTACGATTTGCCATCAAGTAAGAAGGAAGGAAGGGGGGAAAGGAAATAATGGTAGGTTAGGAGGTTCGTTGTTAATATTTTGTGGGTAGGCTAAGTGAGTCATAAACACATACAGCCATGACTGACATGAAGCATCCAACAATCATTCATTCAGACAACGACATGCAACCGTCGATTTACAAATCCAGATCCTTGTTTCAGTTCTAAGTGCGACCAAGCTGGGGTAAGGACACCTTGGCCAAAGGTTCTGTGATCGGCCGACGACGAATGCATCGGTTCGACCTTTATTCTTTAAATATAAATACGGATTACAATGAACTCTTTTTTCAAACACAAAAATTATTTAAAGCAGAGGTTCCCAACCTGTGGGTCGCGGAGTGTTGGCTGAGGTGTTGAGAAGCCTTGGGGGAACTTGGTAGCCTTAGGAGAACTTGGTACATCAGCCGGAACATTACCAAAACTTTCATTTCGCTGATACGCCAGTAGCCTACAACACTCACCATAATGTTCTGCCGGTGAAGTAGGCTATAGCTTTCACTCGTTCTTTCCAATGTATAGTATTGTGGTTAGGCTATTACGTTCGCGTCTGCTTTAGTCTGTACTTTTATGTGTAAGCTGTTCTAGAAATCTCCTGCCCTCTTTGTACTGATATGTAAGGAAGCTTCAGACATGGATGGTGTGATGATGGATGGCGGCGAGAAAAAATGATGAGCTTGGACTGACTAACAAACTAAAATTACCCGGATTTTATAATGTGCAAGAAATACTGTAGTAAAATTTGTAAAAACTGATAAAGTACTGATTGTTTTCTCTTTCCTCCCCTTTCCTTCTCAGATAAATTTGTGAAACTGAAACGGCTGATGGCAGGGTGGTCGCGTGTGTTTCGGGGTTTTGAGACAGGGGTCGCGAGCAATAAAGGCTGGGAATCACTGCTCTGAAGTAAGGAACTGATCCTTGGCTGTTAACAGAATAGTTCGAATTATGATGGAAAAGCTAAACAGAATTAATGTTGCTAGTAATATCTAAGTAATGCCATATTCATTGCAGATACCAATATTTGGCTAATACAACTTAAACTCTGGAACTGTCTCCCTCTGTCTGTATTTCCTACTTCCTATGATCTCCAGTCTTTCAAACGCAGTAAGTATAGGAATCTTGAAATGAACGGATCTTGAATTTGGCTCTCTTTTGTACTGTCTTTGTTTTTTTTCTTGGAAGGAACGGTTTGCGGGCTCCTGGCCTTTGGTTCCTTCTTCCTTGCATAAAAAAACAACAACAACTTGGATGATAATAGGGATGAGGAATAGGGGAGGACGAAAGTAAAAGAAAAGAAGAGTAGAGGGGAAGAGAAGGAAAGACAGTGAAATTAGTGAGGGCGATGCTGGGTAAAAGACCAAGACGGCAGGTAAACACGTGGCTTAACCTTCTAATTACCGTGACACATTCCATTTACCTGTCCCACACCACACCTGTCTTTCCCCTCCACAACTTTAGTACCTCTCTCTCTCTCTCTCTCTCTCTCTCTCTCTCTCTCTCTCTCTCTCTCTCTCTCTCTCTCTCTCTCTCGTACTGACTGTTTTCTCTTTTCCCTTTTCTTCTTTCATCTTCGCTAAGTGTTTTACGTATCATTTCCATCACACATCTCTGTACGGAAACAAAACAGTGTACAGTATTTACAGGTACACAAGTGCATAAACAGATGTACTCAATAACAAATACACTCCCCTTAAGTCTCCAAAGTACTCCTGGAAATACAATGCACGAGATTTTCCAGTGTGTTATAATCCAAGGACGACAGGTGTGGCCAGACAGATATAATTAGCTAAGGATAATTACAGGTGTGCTCGGACAGGTTATACAGGAAGGTGTAAATGAACAGCAGCATTAATTTTACCAGTCTCTTATGACACTCAGATGAATATCATGATCTGGTGTGGGCTAGTGTTGAGTACTTGAGTGGTTCCGACCATGAGAAGGCTAATAAAAACAACATTAACACTCTCAGATTTCTATGATTCACTCTTAGCTGACAAACTGTTACATCTGTTTGGTATCAGCGGGAATACAATACGAGAGAAGACACGGCCATGACAGGGCTAACACTTCTGACATCACACAAACACTGGCCTCTTCGCCAGGGTAACGCCTTTCTTATTTGCCACTTCATTCTAACGAAGTGTTTTGTTAATCAAGCTGCCATTTGAGTATTTTACTAAACGTTTTTATTCAGCTGTAACAGTGAAGGGATTAACTAGGGCTTGGTCTAACCTCTACATTTCGAAAGGTCTCTCCTAACAATTAAGTCGAATATAATGAACTAGAGTTAGCATGAATAAAAAAAAAATAAATAAATAAAAAAGGTCACGGAACTGAAGGGGTTAAGGCTACTACTCTGTAAAATTTAGTCAATTCTGGAGAGGTCTTTTGTACTGAAGGTTATTTGTTTTATGCCTGCTACCACCAAACGATTATATTTCGTTTAAATGCGGCTTCCCGCTGTCCAAAGATGATTTTTTTTTTTTTTTAATAACAGAACGGAGGAAGGAAAAACAAATGGGGGAAAAAAAAATAATCCATACACCAGATTACTGGTGTTCTCTATTCATAAAATATCTGTAACAGTTAGACTTGAACAGTTGTGGGTTGAAATTTGGAGGAAAACAACACTGGGGAAGCGAGTTCCAGAGAGATGCAGTTCGGGGAATGAAAGAATTCTGATAGGCAGAAGTTCTGCAATATGGTTGAGTGACATTCCAGTCATGAGCGCTACCAGATGCCCGTGTAGCACGAGGGAAGGCATGGAGAGGTGGCACCATGGACGCAACTTCGTCTGAGCATTTGCCAAAAAAATATCTGTAAAATAATGCAAGGGAGGCAACATTCCTTCTTACTTGCAGGGGAGGTAGTTTATATGTATTGGCAGGGTTGTTAATGATTCTAACAGCTTTATTCTGAATTTTGTCTAGTTGTCTTAATGCAACCTCTCCACAACCATTCCACAAGGGTGAGCAATACTCAAGCTGAGAGCGCATATGACTCTTATAAATTATAGCAAACTGCTCATCGGCGAAGAAGTTACGGACTCTGTACAATAATCCAAGTTTCTTTGAGGCGGTTTTAGCAAGTGATCTGACATGAGAGGTCCAGCTGAAGGCACTGTTAAGTGAGACACCAAGAATTTCAATACTTTTGGAGATGGGAATATTAGTAGCACTGAAGGTAATGTACGAATCTGGCAATATCTGTCTATTAGTAAACTGAATATATTTAGTTTTACTAGCATTAAAAGAGACAAAGTTGTTTTGTCCCCATTCACTGATTGTAGATAGATCTTGATTTATGGAGATGGCTGTACTGAGTTGAGAGGTAGAGATATTAGACTTTGTAAATGGATGTCTGAGTGTGAATGAACTATGTAGTGTTGAGTCATCTGTATATGAGTGAACGGGATTGTGAGTGACAGATAAGAGATCATTAATATGAACCAGAAATAAGGTTGGTGCCAGAACTGATCCCTGCGGCACGCCAGCGTTAATTGAGTGGAAATTCGAATATACATCATCTACTTTTACTCTTATTTTCCTGTCACTAAGATAAGAAGAAATCAAAGGAACAAAAGACGTTAGTCCATAGCAAGGGAGTTTGGACAGCAGGAACGGTGCCATACTCTGTCGAAAGCTTTAGAGATATCAAGAGCTACTGCATGAGTTTCTCCAAAAAGATCAATTGATTGATGGATGGTATGAGTTAAGAGATTGAGTATGTCAATGGTGGATCTTTCGTGGCGAAAACCGTATTGTCTATCACTAATTAAGTTGTTGGATTCAAGATGTTTAACAATATGCTTATTAATTAAAGTTTCAAATACCTTGCCAAGAGAAGATGTGACAGCTATTGGTCTGTAATTGGAGGGGTCAGACGAACTTCCTTTCTTCGGAACTGGGTGGATATTGGCTTCTTTCCATGAATTTGGGAATAAAGAAGTACGTATGCATAGTCTGAATAATTTAGCTAGGACAGAGGCAAGTTCAGGGGAACACTTTTTCAAAACAATTGGCGGAATTCCATCTGGACCTGGAGCTTTGTTGGTAGGTAAATTGTCTAGGATAGATTTTACGAATCTTGTCTGTATTTTAAGTGGGGCAATTTCGGGAGAATCAAGTTCCAATACTGAGACATTCTGACTGGTATCATCTATGGTAGAGTTTCTTGCAAAGGTACTAGCAAAGATATCTGCTTTCCCACGTGGGTCATTTGTAATACTGCCATCTGAAGATTTTAGTGGGAGAATGGAAGATGACTTGTTAAAGTTATTATTGAAAGAATTAAGAGTTGACCAGAATATTCTATTGTCATTAGGGTTGTTAAGTAGTTTTGATGCTGACTGGTTCCACCCCAACACACTGCCAGTTAGGAACGATACAAGCCATCACAATCATTCTCTCGATCATTTCGGACCGTAACTCTCCTTTATCATATATATTCATACAATATTTACACATTCACCATCACCAGGTCAAATGAAACGGTGGAAGCAGAAACAAAGGAGAGTTCGTTGGTTAGCATCTGAGAAAGCAATAACTGTGGAAATGGCCTTAGGACAGGTGCACACAGGTAGATGTTACTGGGCAGGCCAGGTAGACATACAAAGGGTCAACTCAGACGAATCATTTTAGACAAAAGTAACAGAACACAATGAAAGAGTTACACCCACATTTTGGACATGTCTTTACTTAGACGATAAGACAGCAATCCCATGAACGGGACAACTCTACTACTTAAACTAACACTAGACGTTTTTATTCAGGTGAAAGTGAGTCACAGGGGATGAGTGTTAATCTTTTCAATAAACACAAAATCCATAAGTGGGCATAAGTTTTCCACGTCAATAATTAATGATACATGTCTGGTGTACTCACAGTCGCGTCAGCTGGGGTGTGGCTGCAAAGAGACCGTCTGGCAGGTGGCGCAGCTGGTTGTGGCTCAGACGCCTGTGGTGAACAGAAAGACATAGTTTTAGAACAGATTTATTCCATACATGCAAATAAGAAACAGTAATTTAAAAACTGAAGCAGACGGACACATTACTGACAGGAAAAATAAAGGACACTTCGGGATAAACACTTGTCAAATAAGTGACTGGACAGAAACGCAACAGTCCACTGACATATACTGTACATGTCCCCGTTTCAGTTCTACGTGCCAACAGCATGGGGTAAAGAAAGCCTGGGCCACGCGATACCACAACCGTACACTGTGTACTGTAGCGTCCGGTCTGCACACGCCTGACATGGTCGGGCAGCTCTACTATACACATTCAGGCCGTGTTTTCCGGGTCCTGAAGGGCAGCTCATCCGTGGGGCCGAGGAACACCACATTTTGTTATTAGAGAGGAAACCCATCCCCATTCAATGCTTCACGTCTGGGCACAGGTTGGTAGGCTTTTGAGTGCGGGGTGAGGACTGCATGCAGAAATATGTGCTGGAATGACCGTATTTGTGAATTAAAGAGTCTGTATGTACCACCGAGGAAACCTGAACAGACTGGTAACATGTGAGAACATATGTAAGGATATACTACAGCACCCTTGTAAATGTCCGCCACCGTGTGGGACTGAGTCCAAGTCAGGAGAAATGGCAGACACACGCAACCGATAATAACCGCAGGAGGCTGCACATTACTGCGCTTACCTTATTAGTATGAGATGGAAAGAATTTTAAATGAACGTGAATCAGTTATGGAGAATTCATAGATTTTGAGAGAAATTACAAGACCACGAGGAAATTATACTAAGCTTGGATAAAACTGTACTGAACTTACTATTGCTGATGGCCATTCTTAGAATCCACTCCAGCCTGAGTAAACCTATGGCAAGGTATACAGATTTTTATACCCCGACCTATGGCAGGGAGACAGTCCACCGACCCCGCCACGATGGATCACAATGTACGCAAATCTAACACACGTGACATACTGTGCTGCAGTATCTGCTGTGTCAGCTCCCTGAATCAGCCATGTTATGACATTCACTTTAGTACTGCCACATCCAGACAATTTTATTTGGTTCAGGTAAGACTTTTCGAACTGGAATCTGGAGGTGTTATTACATAGCTTCATTAACTTATGCTCTATTAAAGGGTTCTCCTAATGTGAAACAACATGCCTGGCAGCAGCAAACATAAACTAAAATGACGTTCTAGGTCTGACGGGATTAAGGTCAGTGTCATCTGTTTGTGGGGCAAATATTTATCTATCGTGTGTCTGCATGACAAGTGGGGATAGGTCTATATTGTCTGACCCTATTAGGTAGCGTTGCAGGGCTGTCAAAGGGTGGGGGTTTTGTTGTGTGTGGGGAGTTAAGGCCATGGTAGTCAATTGCTTGACTGGTAATGTAAACATATCAACACATTTTTCTTCATAACACCTAACCTCATAACCTAGTCAGTCTGCTCCCTGGGGTCCACAAGCCCTTGTTTTTACAGAGCGATGAGAAATGGGGAATCCCTTGCAGTACGGTGTACAAGCAACAGCAACAGTGTTAACCTCGTTACCAAGATGACTTGTTTCAGTTTAACTGTGCAAGTTCAGGCGATTCTATTCAGTGTAGGAGAGTTAAGGAGGGTGGGATAAAAGCTCTATCTACCTTCCCCCTCCCCCGCCGTTTGAAAAGTATTCACTAAACTGAATCAAACTGTCTAGAGACAGCATGAATAAAATGTATGGGACGTCCTGGAAGGCACGGAGCTAATGACGTGTCGGTGGACACGTGGAAGAAAAGTCACAAACAACACCAACTCAAACTGAATGCCAATAATAACTCCCTGGTCACCCCTGGATTCCAACATGTAATATCCACATTCCCTGTTCACTACTATGACCCATTTCCCCTTCGCTACGATGACGTATTATCAAAGTTTACTCTTACAACCAGAGGATTAGAACTGACCCATATATTTAAATGGGTTAATGAAGGCCATGTCTAACTGGTTCAGTTCAAAAGGCCTCTCTCACGCTAAACAAAATCGTCCGGAGGTAGTAAGAATAATACCAGGAAATCAGCGTCCACATAACAGGTCTCGAAAGCATCCAAGAAAGCAAGGTTGTATTTTTGGCGGTTTTCGGATACATGTAGTTTTTTCTGGATGACTGGTGCCAATGAAAAGCAAATTTTATGACAAGTTTAAAAAAGAAACATGTCATAATTAATTTAACAGCCGAAGGAAAAAGCTTTTCAGCTATATTTGGCCTTTGGAGGAAGAAGTCTGGTACAGTACCACTGGAAGGCCTTTCTTTCAATTTTTTTTTTTCTTTTTACAGTTTCAACATGGTTTGATATGCCACGAATGGTACAACAACTAAGACGAAAAAAAATGGTGCTCCTCAAGTAGGGAATTTGTCACAATATAGGATAAGAATTTCACACAACATTTTTCGGCTGAAACATCATCCTCTTGCTCGCTTGGCTCACTAAAAAAAAAAAAAAATAAAAAATAAAAAAATAATAATAATAATAATATTCTCTGGCTGAAGGGGTTCATCGCACCTGCCGTACCAGAAATAAAGAATCTGGTTTACAACATTATGATTTAAAAAACTACCTTCATGTCTCACAAACTAGATAAGGGTGTGATTTAATGCTCTTTATTTCATTTTTCCACCAGTCGGTAACACACACACACACACACACACACACACACACACACACAGAGGGGGGGGGGAAGGGATCAGTATAATATCATCAAAAAAACCCACTTTGTAAAATCCGAGGAAGCCAACCGGAAGTGTTCTGATAGGAGGAGGGAGAGAGAGACGAGGGGGAGGAAAGGAGGGGATAGAGGTGAAAGGGGGTACAGAGAGGGGGAGAAGGAGAAGGTGGCGAAGGGAGGGGGAAATCAGTGGGAAGGAAGTCAGGGTAGGGAGGGGAGAGGAAGAGAAGAATAAAAAAACAGAAAGAAGAGAAGGAAACAGAAAGAAGATACAGATAGATGGATAAATAAAAGGATGGATGGACAGATAATATAACAGACAGGAGAGGAAGAAGGGGATATCAGAGAGACAAAGGATGTGGTGGTGGAGACAGAGGGAGTGGAGGCTGGAAGATGGAGTGTGGGAAGGATGAGGTGAGATCAGAGTGAGAAAGCTTCGGGTACAAGACAGCAAGAAATGGTGTGTGAAAGAGAAAAAGATTATACAAGTGAAAGAAAGGAGAGAGAAGGTAGGGGAGGGAGGGGACGGGAAGGCGGGAGGAAAAACAAAAGTGCATGAAAAGGGTAAACAGACAGGATAAAAAGGGCAGACAGACAGAGAAACACATGCTAGCCTTATAAATACACAGGCTTATAGACATAGCTTGGTAGGTGGGAAAGGGAAGATGTAGGTGAGAAGGCAGGATTTTAGAATGTAGTAATAATGATGCAGGTGAGATAAGAAGACAACAGGAAAAAAGATACAAAGGGAAAGGATACAAAATGAGAGAACTGAAAGAGAAATGAAAGGAAAATGAGTGGAGAGGAAGTATAGGGCGAAAAGAAGAGAGGAAAGGAAGGGGTAAGGGGGAATAGAGGAATGAGAAAAGGAGAAATGAGGAGGGGGTAGGAAGAGGGGGAAGAGAGAGGGAGTAGGTTGAGAAGAGGAATGGAACAAGTGGGGAGGTGGCGAGAGGGAAGGGGAGACAGGAGGATTATATGAGGGGAGGAGAGAGGAGGGGAGGGTCTGCGGGGGTGAGGGAGGAGGGGTGGGTGTGTGGGGGTGAGGGAGGAGGGGTGGGTGTGTGGGGGTAAGGGAGGAGGGGTGGGTGTGTGGGGGTGAGGGAGGAGGGATGGGTGTGTGGGGGGGGGAGCAGGGGTGGGAGTGAGTGAGTGAGGGAAGAGTGGAGAGTGTGTGGGTGTGAGGGAGGAGGGGTGGGGGTGTGGGGGTGAGGGAGGAGGGGGGGGTGTGTGGGGGTGGGGGAGGGGGGGGTGGGTGTGTGGGTGTAAGGGAGGAGGGGTGGGTGTGTGGGGGTGAGGGGGGAGGGGTGGGTGTGTGGGGGTGAGGGAGGAGGGGTGGGTATGTGGGAGTGAGGCAGGAGGGGGGAGGGGTGTGTGTGTGGGAGGAGGGGTGGGTGTTTGGAGGTGTGGGGGTGAGGGAGGAGGGGTGGGTGTGTGTGGGTGAGGGGGGAGGGGTGGGTGTGTGTGTGTGGGTGAGGGGGGAGGGGTGGGTGTGTGGGGGTGTGGGAGGAGGGGTGGGTGTGTGGGTGTGAGAGAGGAGGGGTGGGTGTGAGGGAGGAGGGGTGGGTGTGAGGGAGGAGGGTTGGGTGTGTGGGGGTGAGGGAGGAGGGGTGGGGATGTGGGACGAGGGGTGGGTGTGTGGGGGGGTGGGAGCAGGGGGGGGTGGGGGGGTGAGGGAAGAGGGGTGAGTGTGTGGGTGTGAGGGAGGAGGGGCGGGTGTGTGGGGGTGAGGGAAGAGGGGTGAGTGTGTGGGTGTGAGGGAGGAGGGGTGGGTGTGTGGGGGTGAGTGAGGAGGGGTGGGTGTGTGGGGGTGAGGGAGGAGGGGTGGGTGTGTGGGGATGAGGGAGGAGGGGTGGGTGTGTGTGGGTGACGGAGGAGGGGTGGGTGTGTGGGGATGAGGGAGGAGGGGTGGGTGTGTGTGGGTGAGGGAGGAGGGGTGGGTGTGTGGAGGTGAGGAGGAGGGGTGGGTGTGTGGGGGTGAGGGAGGAGGGTGTGTGTGTAAGGGTGAGGGAGGAGGGGTGGGTGTGTGGGAGTGAGGGAGGAGGGGTGGGGATGTGGGAAGGAGGGGTGGGTGTGTGGGGGTGTGGAAGGAGGGGTGGGTGTGTGGGGGTGTTGGAGGAGGGGTGGGTGTGTGGGGGTGAGGGAGGAGAGGTGAGAGTGTGGGAGGAGGGGTGGGAGTGTGGGAGGAGGGGTGGGAGTGTGGGAGGAGGGGTGGGAGTGTGGGAGGAGGGGTGGGTGTGTGGGGGTGAGGGAGGAGGGGTGGGTGTGTGTGAGTGAGGGAGGAGCAGGGTGTGTGTGGGAGTAAGGGGGAAGGGGGGTGGGAGTGAGAGGGGAGGGGGTGGGAGTGAGGGAGGAGGGGGGAGTGTAGGGGTGAGGGGTAAGGGGTGGATGCGTGCGGGTGAAGGGGGAGGGGTGGGGGTGGGGGTGAGGAGGGGTAATGAGACATAACGCGCAGCAGGTGGGGTGATGTGGAGAGTACAAAGGAAAGCATACAGCAACAGGCGTGCTGGTCCTATCGAGGTTGTTAGCTACAAGATAGGTTATAACTAACGTAACTACTGTATCTGTCAAAGACAAGGATAGTAAAGCAGGAAGGCTCCCCCCACCCACCAAACCCTCCAACTGATGCCGGCAGGAAATAGGGAGAGAGAACACCATGCAGCCTAGAAAAGCTGTCAGGAAAATTTTACAGGAAAGGAAGAAAGGAAATCGTGTTCTATACTATTTAACCTGCAAGGTAAACACATCTAGTCAACTTCAGGAACAGGTCGTTGTTATTCTATGGCTACTGGTACAGTACGCCCTCCATGTTGTGAACTGCAGGACATCTTAATTCACAAATGTAATATTAAGAAGTGAACATATTTAACTGGGGATTGGCAGACAAATACTTATTCTGGCGGTTTTTAAATGTTAGAACAGTATCACAGTTAACCACATAAAGAGGCAACTTGTTCCATACATTTATAAATCTACTGAAGATGTTTAGCTTCACGTAACCAAAACTGTTTGCCAACAATTGTATGTCCACTGCTTCTAGTATAATTCAAATGATTTACTATGAAGTACTTTTCGACCGCCATAATATTATGTCTTTTGAAGATTTTATACACGAATTAAATCCTTCCAATAGTCTCTGCTTAGTTAAGGTAAACACATCCAACATGTCTACGTGTTCCTCATATGCTTTTCTTTTCAGTCTTGGTATCATTTTTGTACCACTTTCTGGCGCTAGATTTAGAGCTTGTCTTAAAACTAAGCGAGAAAAAATACTGAGATTTTACTTTACAGCTGGCAGGTTTTGAAGTTCAGTTTAACGCAATGTTTGAAATGTTTACCTCTTGCTTAGTGCGTTTGAATGCTCAGGTTAGCGTGATTCTGGCATCACTGAGAGAGAGAGAGAGAGAGAGAGAGAGAGAGAGAGAGAGAGAATAACGACAAGGCACATACAGCCACATGAGACAGACAGAAAAGGGACATATAAGACATACATACATACAAATTGAGATGAGACAGTGAGGAGACAAATATAAGACAGACAGATATAAGGCAGCCAGAGAAAGACAGGAGAAAGACACGAGACAGACAAAGATTTGCGACCCAGAGTGAGGAGACAGACAGACACAGGGGGACAGAGAAATAGACAGGAGACAGACACACACAGAAAGACAGACACGAGACATACAGAGACAGGATAGCGACAAGACACACAGCCAGATGAGACAGACAGAAAGGAGACAGCTACACGACACACACACATACATACATACAGAGATGAGAGGGCCATGGAGGAGACAGCCACACATAAACCCTGCCATCTCCAAATACCAGTGAGGGACATCATCAAAAATGCACACACGACCACCACACAATTTGCAGACACAGGTTCCTTTACTGCACGTCGGCCTGGCTTGGCTTGGACTGGGCTTGCGTTTTTATTTTTTATTTATTTATTTATTTATTTTTTTTTTTTGGGGGGGAGAGTCTGATTTGACTCGGTTGGGTTGGGCTGAATTTTACTGGGTGCGATTTTGTTGTGCAAGGGTGGGTTGGGGTTGGGCTGCGATAGGGCGGGTCGAATTGGGCTGGGTGAAGCTGGGTTAGGTTAGGTTAGGATGGGTTCGTTTGGTTGGATTCGGTTTAGCTGACTTAGGTTGAGTTTGGGTGGGGTCAGGTTGGACTGTGATGGGTCGAGTCAGGTTAAGTTAGGTGGTCTCGAGATGGTAATAGGTTAGGTCAACTGGGCCTGGCTTATACTCGTAAATCTGGCGGGTTAATAATTTAGCTTTGGTAGGTTTGGCTGAGTTGGGTTAAGCTGGGGTTGGGTTAGGTGACGTGCGGCTTGACGGGGTTAAGCTGGATTCAGGATTAGATTAGGTAAAGTAGAACTGGGTTATACTGGATTAGGAACGTTGTGGATAAGTTAGTTGGGGTTGGGTTGAGTTGGGTTACGTTGAAGAAAATGCATGGCAGAGATAGGATGGTTCAGGATGGTTTCCACTAGACTGATTAAGCTGGGTTAGAATAAACTGTGGTTAGGCTGGTTCAGGCTAATTTCCTTACTAATCCGATCTAATATATTACAACAGATGACCTAATTTAATCTAACTTTACCTAACGTACCCTAACAAACCCTGACTGGTCTGATCTATTACAAAATGGCTTAACCTAACCCAACCTATTCATCCTGCCCAATCACACCCAAGTCAGTATTACAATTCATCCAAGCTTCAACCCATTCCACTGTACACTGATCTGGTCCAACCCAACCCAGCCAACACCATCATCAGCCCGGGTCCGTCCCATACAAGACAAATCCTACCACAACTTTCTCCACCATGGCCTATTGGTTGGTAAGCTGTTTCATTCTGGCCCTATAATTTAAGGCTTTATCCCTCCACCTGGCTCTCTACCTGCCTCTTCCTCGCACTCCATCTCACGGCTGCCCCTCTTGTACCCCAGATTGCTTTTCTGTTGTCTAGTATTAAAGATGTGGCCTCTCTCTCTCTCTCTCTCTCTCTCTCTCTTCTAATCCATGGATTCCATTTTTTTTTTTTTTTTGAAGCGTCAACATCACTTGGGGAGGGCCGATCAGTCTGTCGCTCCCTACGGATATTCGTACGCAAGGGGCTTCACTATAGCTAAGCTCCATGTGATGCTTCACTTTAGCGAAGCCTATGGGTCCCGCATCTATTTGGTATTACTCTACTATTATATCAAATGATAATTTTTTCACACACTCCTACGATTTTTAGACTCCAACTTTCTGATCCAGGAGTTGAAAGGGAAGGACTTACTAATTATAACACATCTTTGTATACACAGTTTTAACGATGTTAATCTCCTTAGCAAAAGCCTTCCATCTCACTCCTGTTCCTTGTTTATTTCATTGCCATAAATAAGACTGTCTAAACTGTATAATTTATTCATCTATACAATCCTCAGCATAATGAAGAATTTTATTATCATTTTTTCTCGTTCAGGGTCTGAATGTGTCCACTGAACAATAATCGGTATTTTCATATTCGTCTTTACACTTAAATTCGTAACTTCTCGACTGTCTCTGTTCACATCGCCAATAGCTGTTGTAACTCCACATCCGATTCACTGAAAAGTAGTGTTATCGAAAACCGAAGCTGATTCAGCCCCGCACCATTCATGGAAATTCCTTCGCCATTCCGATCCAAATTTCTGAAAATATTCATGTTTTATCGAAGCACGAAGTAAATGGCAATAGAGAGCTTGTATCTCCTTGTGTGATACCCCTCATTATGAATATCCTTCGGCTATCCCTATGTAATTTAATGGCAATAAATAGGAACTGCTGGCTTCTTATAACTTATACTGATTGTCTTTGCATTGCTTTTATCACTTATATTTCCACGTAAATCTAATGCTTTGTGTTTGACAATAAATAAATGCTTGGCGAGAAATTACCGACTTCTGGTGTGTTCTCAGTAACTTTATTAATGTTATGTAAGCACAGTATTTTGCCGTAAAAATAACTACATAATCCTGTTTGTCCTCTGGCTGGTTTGAAAGTGGTGTAGCACAAAATATAAAGAAAAGTATAATTCTTGGCAAGTATTCTTATAAAACTGTATAAGTATTTTCCTCAATACTGACACTCTTTGGATTAGCAGACATTTCGTATATTATCTTGTTAAAATTCTAGTTCAACACACCTGCATCATTAAATATTATCAATTAATCTTACCGAACTTAGCCATATGATTGACCTCATCAAATTTTTCTATAG
Organism: Coenobita brevimanus; assembly: GCF_032717465.1. Classification (NCBI taxonomy): domain Eukaryota; kingdom Metazoa; phylum Arthropoda; class Malacostraca; order Decapoda; family Coenobitidae; genus Coenobita; species Coenobita brevimanus. The sequence continues at coordinate 6,559,232 of NC_137063.1, forward strand.
TTCTTCCTCAGTTGGATTCTAAATTTCCAAACATTATTTTTCCTGTCCAGGCATATCATTACTGTGGTATGGCACAGCTTTGTATAAACTTTCCCGCCATTTGAATCACCTAATATGTTTCGTCACCAGCCAGGCGTAATGCGTAGGTATTTTCTGGTCAAGTCCATTTATTTTCAACTCAGCTTTGGACAATCTTGACCTAACAATCTCTTTTTTTTTTTTTTTATCTGGGTCAGGTTCAGGTATGAAGGTCATGAGTCAAAGTTCTAGGAAACAGGAAAAAGAAATCTAGTGCAAACGGTGGGTTGGCTCGACTCAGAGGATTTCTGGTTGGCTGGTCCTTCTAAAATTTCCATGAGAATATATTTGGTTTCTTTCTATGACAAGTTTTTATTTCTTGTTACCAGATTTCCTTCGTTTTTCACATTTTCTTCATTTTCCGGCTCGGTGCTTTCCCAGCCCTGTCCCTGACTCACAGAATAGTTACGTTAAAACAACCTCCTAAATATCAGTAGGTGTGTTGCTGTTTGCTTTCCTTTGCACTCCTTCATGTTCCTTTAATAGCTTTTCTTTTTCTGCTGCCTTTATCTAATTTCCACTTACTCCAGCCTGCCCGGACATACCCCAAAGCCATCCAAATTCTCCCAGTAATCCAGCCACTCATCCACCTAATCTGTACCCAAAATGGCGGACTTGGCCGGGCTCTTCCATATTAAGGCCCGCTATAAAACGCCCGGCCCTCAACCCCCCCCCCCCTCCTTTAGGCATCAGGGGCGAATCCAGGACGCTTACGGGAGGCGGGGTTTGGCTTTTGCTGTGATAAAACTTTGCCAAAAATCGGATGTCGATGAAGGTATGGATTTCCTGTGTGTGTGTGTGTGTGGAGAGAGAGAGAGAGAGAGAGAGAGAGAGAGAGAGAGAGAGAGAGAGAGAGAGGCTTCATAAATGACATTAGTGTAGGGGAAGGATGACACCAACGAGAGAGATAGCAGGGAGAGAGGGAGATGGTGAGAGGAGATTGTATGAGAGAGGGGGGGAAACTCTCTCTCTCTCTCTCTCTACACTATACCACCCAGCCAAATATATCCTTTACATTTTAAAGTCGCCCTCGCAGAAAAGCTATGATATCAATTTCCAATGCATGATAGGGCTGTGGCTCTGAATGTCACCAGGAATAGTGGTAGTTGTGGTAGTAGAGGTAACTGTGAAAGTGGTGGTAGTGGTAGCGAGATGGTAGTTGTGGTGGCTGAGAAAATGTTGGTAGTGATGGTCGTTGTAGTTGCTGTAGTGCTCATAACTGTGATAATGATGGCAGTGGTAAAGTGATGGTAGTTGTGATGAAGATGGTAGTGATGGTGGTGGGAGCTGTGACAGAGGTAGTAGTTTTTTGTGTTAGTTGTGGAAGTGGTTGTGGTTGTGGTGGTAATTTTTGTGGTGGTGCATAAGGGTTATGACTGGTGCTGTTGTCTGTGAAGGAGAGGGTGAATTTGTGGTAGCTGTTGTTTTTGCGGTGGTGGTGGTGGTGGTGGTGGCAGTAACTGTGATAATGCCGCCTACAGTAGATGTGTTTGTAATTAACAGTCGTGGCGCCTGTGGTAGTAATTTGTGGTGGTTGTGGCAGTAATTGTGGTGGTGGTGGTGGTGGTGGTGGTGGTGGTGGTGATGGAAGTAGGACAGTCGTGGTAGTAGTGATATAATCATTCTTTGTCAATCACTGCAACACTTTCATGCTTCCTTTGTTTTTCACTTAAACACTTAAGTCTCGTATTCACTTTCATTCTTTCTTTGTCACTCTCTTGATCACTTTCTATTTCTCACGCTATCACGTCACTACTTTTATCCTTTCTCACTTTTGCATTTAATCACTCTCAGTCAATCATTCATTGTCACTCTCACTCATTCACTTTCATTCTTTCTTTCTTCCTAACGTTCGTTTGGTTCGCAGTCTTACGTTCTGTTATTTTCATTTTATCTTTTTTTTTTTTCTTGGCCATGTGGTGAGGATGGAGAGTGAAAGACTGACGAGGAGAGTGTATGTGAGTGAGGTGGAGAGGGGGGGAAGGGAGAGGAAGGCCAAGAATGAGATGAAGGAATGGAGTGGAGAGGTATATGAGAGAGGGGTGTGTGAGCTGGAAGCAAAGCAGTGAAATGGCGGGGGAAACAAGGCGACATGGAGGCGATTTGTTTGTGGCCACCCCTTACGGGATTACGGCGACATAGAGGCGATTTGTTTGTGGCCACCCCTTACGGGATTAAGGCGTCTGGCAACAGATAGATAGATAGATTTTTTTTTTCGTCCCTTTTCTTCCTTTACTCGTTTTTATCACTCTCTTTCTTCCTTTTTCTCCTCTCCTTCACTTCATCACTTTCATTCTCTTTCTCACTTCACTCGATCACATTCATTCTCTCCCTCCCTCTAAATTTCTTTCTTTCTCTCTCTCGTACTTGATCATATCCATGCTTTCTTCTTGGCTCATTTTCACACTGTACACATTTGTCTTTAATTTTAGTCTCTCAAATTTTATCCCACTTTCATTTTTTCCTTCCATCATTGTTTTCGTTTTCTCTCTTTCTCTTCGTCTTTACTCTTTTCTATCGTGTTCTGTATGTGTTTATGCCATTTCGTCATCGCTGATTTATGTTTATATTATTATTATTATTATTATTGCTCTCTCTCTCTCTCTCTCTCTCTCTCTCTCTCAACCTGTTATTTCCCATTCTATAATCGTCTTATCCTTCTCTTCCTCTTTCTTCTTCCATCTTCACTTATCATTCCCTCTCTCCCCTCTCTCTCTTACACACACACACACACACACACACACACACACACAGGAGGCAATAATCAATGGTGATGAACATTTGACAAGTCTTTCACTGTCCCAAATACCACACGAACTGAGAGGGAGGAAGGGAGAGGAGAGACGAAGGGAAGGAGGGAGAGGAGAGACGGCGGGAGGGAGAGAGAAAATAAGTGAAGAGAGGAGGGAAGGAAGGAGGGAGGAAGAAAGTAGGGAATAAAAGAAGAGATGAGGTGAGGATGGGAGAGAAGAGATGGGATGAAGGATGGAGGGAAGAACATAAGAACATAAGAAGAGAGGATAACTGCAGTAGGCCGGTTGGCCCATGCTAGGCAGCTCCTAGAAGGGTAACTGAACTACTAGAATGAGATAAGGATAGCAAAGAAGATGGGATGAGAGAGGGAGAGATGAAAAGGGGTGAGGGAGGGAGAGAGGAGATGAGATGAGTGGGGGAGAAAAGTGATAGAGGGAGAGAGGAGATGAGATGAGTGGGGGAGAAAAGTGATAGAGGGAGAGAGGGAGAGAGAGAGACAGATAGGATAAGGGAAGGAGAGAGGAGATGGGATGAGGGAGGGAGAGATGAGAAAAGGTGAGGGAGGGAGAGAAAAGATGGGATGAGTGTGGAAGAAAAGTGAGAGAGGGAGAGAGGAAGAGAGAGCTAGGATAAGGGAAGGAGAGAAGAGATGGGATGAGGGAGGGAGGGAAGAAATGAAGGCAGGGAGGAGAGGAGAGAAAAGATGGGATAAGGGAGGGAGGGAGGGAGGGAGGGATAGGCCAGACACAGGACACAGTGGAGGGAGAGATCACAGGTAACCACAAAAAATTTATCTCCCTCCCTCCCTATAGATGGAGAGATAGCATGGAGAGATTTATGGATGGGTAGGACCGACAGGCCCATCACTACCCCTCACTCTCTCTCTCTCTCTCTCTCTCTCTCTCAGTCCTGCAGTGCTGTTTCTCCCTATTTTCCTGTACGGCTGATTTCCGGGGGATGTGGCGGGTGTGCGACGGCTTTCTGCTTTGCTGTCTTATTAACCCCTTCAGTACGATGGCGTGTGTATTATTCTAAGGTTACTATCACCAAGGCGGTGTAGAGGGACGCCTTCACGGGGTGGCACTGATATAACCGAGCGGCTTCTCTGTCCTGTCATACAATCGTGCCTCAACTCCCTCCCTGCCCCGGACAGGAGGACGGTGGCCTGCCGGAGGTGGACAACCTCAGCCTGCAGTCCACCGGGTTCACTTCAGCCTGCAGTCCACTGGGTTCACTTCAGCCTGCAGTCCACCGAGTTCACTTCAGCCTGCAGTCCACCGGGTTCACTTCAGCCTGCAGTCCACTGGGTTCACTTCAGCCTGCAGTCCACCGGGTTCACGTCAGCCTGCAGTCCACCGGGTTCACTTCAGCCTGCAGTCCACTGGGTTCACTTCAGCCTGCAGTCCACTGGGTTCACTTCAGCCTGCAGTCCACTGGGTTCACGTCAGCCTGCAGTCCACCAGGTTCACTTCAGCCTGCAGTCCACTGGGTTCACTTCAGCCTGCAGTCCACTGGGTTCACTTCAGCCTGCAGTCCACCGGGTTCACTTCAGCCTGCAGTCCACCGGGGTCACTTCAGCCTGCAGTCCACCGGGGTCACTTCAGCCTGCAGTCCACCGGGTTCACGTTTCACATGAACCTGGAGCTGCCACAACTAACACCGTAATTTCCAGACGATTTTATTCAGCTCAGGTAAGATTTTTTGGACCTGGAGGGGTTGGCCACGGCCTTCCTTAACCCTTTCACCACGAGGCTACTCTCTGAAGACAAACAACATCGTGGCAGCAGCAGCAATATAGGAATGACGTCCTCGGCCTGAAGCGGCTAAACTTTACTGATGGGATTGTAATTAGAGAGGAAGTTACCTGTGAAGACCCTTGTAGTGAGGAACTGCAGGGTCTGTGTGATCTGTGTAACTGTTTTTCTCTCTCTCTCTCTCTCTTTCTCTCTGCCAGGATCCAGTGCAGTGGATGGGAGTGAAGTGAGAGGGTAATGGTGTGGGGGATTAGGATAGGGGGAGGAAGTGTGTGTGTGTGTGTGTGTGTGTGTGTGTGTGTGTGTGTGTGTGTGTGTGTGTGTGTGTGTGTGTGTGTGTGTGTGTGTGTGTGTGTGTGTGTGTGTGTGTGTGTGAGAGAGAGAGAGAGAGAGAGGGGGGAGGGGGAGGAAGGCAACAGAAGACCGGTAAATAGAGAAGGAGGAAGAGATAAAGAGAGAGAGAAAATTACAGGAGTAAAAATGAAAGAAAGACACAGGGATGAACTGAGAGGAATAAAGGAAAAGAGGATGGAAGAGAGAGAACTAGGAAAAAAAAATGTGTAAGAGAAGATGAGTCAGAGAAAGTGAGAATTTAGAGTTACAAAACCAGCAGGCCCTTGGAATTAAGATTTATTATTTCCTCTCTCTCTCTCTCTCTCTCATTCTTTTCCTTATTCCTTTCGCCATTCTCTCTCTCTCTCTCTCTCTAACAACTAGTCTTATCGTAGCTTCTTTTTACTGCTTAATTCAAGTATTTTTTTTTTTCTCTCTCTCTCTCTCTCTCTCTAACAACTAGTCTTATCGTAGCCTCTTTTTACTGCTTAATTCAAGTTTTTTTTTTTTTTCTCTCTCTCTAACAACTAGTCTTATTGTAGCTTCTTTTTACTGCTTAATTCAAGTATTTTCCTCTCTCTCTCTCTCTCTCTCTCTCTCTCTGGCTGGAAGTGATTTATGGCGGGTCTAAACAAGCCACCGCAAGTGTCCCTCATCCACCACAACTACCACCATCTACTAAACTACCACTATCTTCTAAACTACCACTATCTCTTACACAATTACTATATCCTAAACTACCACACTCTGTTACAACCACAATCTACTTAACCACCATTATCTACTAAACACCCATTGAAACTACCTACTAAACTACGACTCTGCTAAACAATCTACTAAACTACCACTATCTAGTAACCTATGACTATCTCCTAAACTACCACCATCCCTCCAGCAACCACCATTTCTACAACCATCACGTTCCCCAAATACCACAGCTACCATAACCTTAACTATCACCATTGTCACAAATATAGGCCAACTACCACAAGGCCTATCCACCTCAACTACCGCACACACACACACACACACACACACACACACACACACACACACACACACACACACCTCAACTACCAGTGTTACGAGCAATTTACAGTCTGGGGCAACATTTCGTCTGCTATTGCTCTGCGTCTGCGTCACACTTAGGGCCTGTCCGTCACTGTCCTCCCTGACGCATCACATCAGAATCATCTAAGGCAGGGCAGCACACCAAACCTCTCTCACCCCAGGAAGTGAAAAACAGAAGAGGTGAAATATGAAGCGAATTTTTGTCCACGACTGTACAGCCCAGCCAACGATGTCAGCCCTGTCCACCCATCCCCCCTGTCCACTGCACCTGTCCACCCATCCCTCCTGTCCACTGCACCTGTCCACCCATCCCTCCTGTCCGCTGCACCTGTACACCCATCCCCCCTCCCTCAACCTGCCTTTTAATGTGTCCTGCTCTGGGCATATACTTTTTCACACTTCGTCCCCTCCTCCTACGTACCACACACCTTCTCATGTCACCACTCGGACACTAATACCCACCGTCCAAATTGAATATATGCTCGGGCTGTGTCATCTAGGACTGAGGTGTTTTTATGTCATGACGGTGGGTCTTGTGGATAAGTAAAGTATGTTTTAACGAAATTCAAATAATCACACTATTCCCTGCCCTACATGAAATCAAACACACGTCGCTTAAGACAACAGACGACCGCTTTAGATACTCAAACACCACCTCCCCCCTGTCCAGTGTATCTTTTTTTTTTTTTCTTCTTCTTTTTTTTAAGCAAGGAATAAGGAATCAAAGGCCAGGAACCTATAAACTGTTCCATCAAAAAAAAAAAAAAAAAAAAAAAAAAAAAATCAGTGAGCCAAATTGAAGATCCCTTCACTTTGGGATGTCTGGATACACTGCGTTTGAAAGACTGGAGATCATAGGCAGTACGAAATAGAGACAGAGGGAGACAGTTCCAGAGTTGGCCTGTTGCATGCGTGAAGGCCTGGCAGTAATGACTTGTTGCATACATGAATGACTGCGAGTACCGGTTAACGCTTGCATTAGAGAACTGGACAGAAAAGGGATGAGAGTTAGTTGCTAGACGGGTGCTATGCACCAGCCGTATAGGTGGAGGGATGCAAGCAGACAGTTCAGAGGAACAGTGACCATTGAAGTAACGATAGAAAAGACATAAAGATGGAACAGTGCGGCGAAAAGACAGATGCTGAAGGGAGCCAGTAAGAAGAGGAGAGTTAATGAGACGAAAAGCCTCTGACTCTGTACATCCATCCTTCCTGTCCACTGCAACAGTCCATCCAGCCCTACTATCCCTAACCCTTCTGTCAACTGCATCTGTCCAGGGCGCATATTCTCGTCGCTTGTGGAAGCTCCCTAACACCGTTTCTTAAATGATTTATTTTGCTTATTACACCTTACTAATCTATTTTGTGTTATATAAATCAAACATCATCATACCTTGCATAAATAACGTTCAAAAGGATATTCTGAAGTCATATTCAAAAAATAAATCGCTAAAGGAGAGGTGTTAGGGAGCTTCCTTAGCTGTACATGAATACAAGTCCTTGTGTCCTTACTCCCCATCCCTTGTCCCCAGCATGCAGGTAAGCCAGGACAATTGTATAAGCTGATCCACACTCATACTGCCCCCCAGAGTCATTTATCATTTAGTATCACCTTTTGTTTCTCTCAACTCAACCTCTCTTTACTTTCAGTTACCCCCCTCTCTCTCTCTCTCCTCCAATCACCCATCCTTTATGCCCCTCACTGTCACCTCCACCTCCCCACAAGCACAGGCCAGCTCACCAGGACAGGCGCCATATAAGGCACAACACCAGTCCTGGGCATTAACTCACACCCACTTACCATCAACACCAGCATCACCTCAGGGCCTCCTTAGGTAGTACGGCCGTATCATTAACACCTGAGATCGCAAAAGGCAAGGCAGATCCATGTTTTACCTGCGTCGCAAATCGTAAGGAATATGATAACAACGCCAGCTTGTCTTGCTCTTGAAGGTAACTTTGAAATTTACCTTCACAGCCCTGAAACCATTAATCTTACGGCACTCATTTTCACAGGGTATACTCACATGGATCCTCCTTCCCCCTATCACAATTCCAGCAACCCGTCCACATCTCCGCCTCCAATATTGTCCGGCATCAGTGTGTTATGGCGTATTTTCCACGATATCAATTAATCACTTGTTTAGCTTTCATGGCTAGTATTCTCATCGGCACCTCCCTAGCACCTCTTCCTCAGCGATTTACTTTCGGAGCTGACTGGTTAATATGATTCTGTACGTTATTTATGAAAACTATGGCGATATCTGAATGCTTTTGAATGCTTTAAATAAGAATGACTAGGACAGTGGTGTAATACGGAAAACAAATAACTTAGGGAGAGGTGTTGGGGAGTTTACTTGCATGAGTCAAGATAAAAGCAAAACAAACGCAACAAAAGTTTATGAACAGGTACAAAACACAATGCAAGAAACCCTGATAAAACAGTGGCTGCAGCAACACACACACACACACACACACACACACACACACACACACACACACACAATGGTGTTTGTGTTGCGGTCATGTAATTTGCCACGTTTGATGAATGTGTGGATTCCTGCACACACACACACACACACACACACACATACAGATGTAAGTGTCGGTGGGAATTAGAGAAGCAACACCGAAATACGCAGAAACAGTGACGCCGAACCATTATGAAGCACTTATATAACATACCGAAAAGTCTACTGGCCTCCGAAGATCACACTACTGGGTACCGAAAGTCATCGCTCATTGTCTCATAATTTATCGCAATGATGTGGATTACTATTTATGTCCACGGCTGTATAATGGCGACCAAAAGCTAAAGGAATGTTGACCCAGGTGCCACTCGTACCAGGCTGATGTAACGCTTGCCATCAGATTCTCGTCAGTTTAATTAAGTGGCTCCCTGGCACCTCTTCTTTAGCGTTTTATTTTACACAGTATATACTAGTATGCTCCACTGTTTTATTCGTATCGTTTTATTGCCAAAATGGATAACATACGAGAATATAACAACATGCCGGATACGAAAACAGACTGGCAAGGAAGTGGTGTTAGGGAGTCTCCCTGATCGATGATAATACGGCCCTGAGCGCTGACGTGACATATGCGCCATGGTGAAGTGTGCAAAAAGTCTTAATGAAGTGCAAGGCAGGTGTCAGTGAAGCGTAGAGCAGGTGTCAGAGGAGTGTACACCAGGTAAGTGCAGTGTACAGCACTTATCAGTGAAGTGTAGAGCAGATTTCAGAGGAGTGCACAGCAGGTGAGTGAAGCGTACAGTATGACAGTGAAGTGTACAGCACGTGTCAGTGATGTGTACAGCACGTGTCAGTGAAGTGTACAGCATGTGTCAGTGAAGTGTACAGCATGTGTCAGTGAAGTGTACAGCATGTGTCAGTGAAGTGTACAGCACGTGTCAGTGAAGTGTACAGCACGTGTCAGTGAAGTGTACAGCAGGTGTCAGTGAAGCGTACAGCACGTGTCAGTGATGTGTACAGCAGGTGTCCGTGAAGTGTACAGCACGTGTCAGTGATGTGTACAGCACGTGTCAGTGATGTGTACAGCAGGTGTCCGTGAAGTGTACAGCACGTGTCAGTGAAGCGTACAGCACGTGTCAGTGATGTGTACAGCAGGTGTCAGTGATGTGTACAGCAGGTGTCCGTGAAGTGTGCAGCACGTGTCGGTGACGCGTACAACAGGTGTCAGTAAAGTGTACAGTAGGTGTCAGTGATGTGTACAGTAGGTGTCAGTGAAGTGTACAGTGGATGTCAGTGAAGTGTACAGTGGGTGTCAGTGAAGTGTACAGTGGGTGTCAGTGAAGTGTACAGTGGGTGTCAGTGAAGTGTACAGTGGGTGTCAGTGAAGTGTACAGTAGGTGTCAATGAAGTGTACAGTGGGTGTCAGTGAAGTGTACAGTGGGTGTCAGTGAAGTGTACAGTGGGTGTCAGTGAAGTGTACAGTGGGTGTCAGTGAAGTGTACAGTGGGTGTCAGTAATTTGCCATTACCACTGCTGCTCCAAACTGCCACCAGCGCAACCCATGCCAGCACACCACCACTACAACCACCACCACTACCATCACCAAGCTACCACCTCTACCACTATCACGACAACCAGTACCACCATAACCACCACAATCCGTGATCACCATCCCAACCATCATCATCACCAAAACGACCACCATCACCATGGCCACAAAAATCATTACTGCCACCATCATCAACCACCACCACCACCACCACCACAAACACTACCATCACCAACACTTCCAACCACCAACATCAATACTACCATCACCAACACTACCACCATCTCCTCCACTGCCAATCCTACCTCTTGCTAACAAATCACCATAATCAGGCTGATCAAAACTACCACTACAACTACCACCATCATCAACGTCAGATAAGGTGTTACCAGCACCCAAGACATTCCAACCAACATTATTACCACTACCACAACTACCAATATCACAACTACCCAAACTAAACCACCACCACAATCACAACTATCACAGCTACCATAACATTCAATACCCTCCACAGAAAGCCACAACTACCATCACTACCACCACAACCACCAACATCCTCAGCCAAATTTACGTCACCACCACAACCACAACCACTATCATCACAACAATCACAACTTTCACTACCACAGGAAAACCACAACCATTCACACAATCACAACTACCACAACTAGCAACATTCTCATAGCTGCCAATTACACAGTTAAACAAAGGCAATATAGGAATTACGGGGGAAGGGGAGGGGAGGGAAGGAGAGAGGAAGGGAGAGAGGGAAGAAGGAAGGGGGGAGGGAAAGAGGGAGAGGGAGTTTTCTGTGGGGGGAAGGTGAGATGTGAGGTGATAAGAGATGGTGGGGGCGAGCTGGGGTGAGGGTGAGAAGGGGAGGGGAGGGTGTGTGGGAAGAGGAATGATTGAGAGGTTGGTTGAGGGAAGGGGAGGGGGGAGGGCGGAAAGGCGTGGTCTGGTGAGGAAGGGAAAATATGAGAGAGAGAGAGAGAGAGAGAGAGAGAGAGAGAGAGAGAGAGAGAGAATGTATAGGAAGGAAAATGTGGGAGGAGAAGGTGGAAAGAAAGGAAGGATATGAGGGGGGGGGGGGGAAGGAGAGAAGATGGCAGAATGAGACAGAAAGAGTGGACAGTGCTGTAGTGTGGGAGTTAAGAAAGGGGGGAAGGGAAGAAGGGAGGGGAGAAAGGGAAGAAGGGAAGGGGGAAGGAAGAAGGAGGCTACATCTAACAGAAAGTTTGTTATCAATAAGTCAGTCAGGCAGGAACGGAAGAAGGGAAAGGTGAGAAGGGAGAAAGAGGAGATAGTAGGGACAAGGAAGGGGAAGAAGGAGAGGGAGAAATGGAAGGGAGAGAGAAAGGTAGGGGAAGTGAGAATGGAGAAGAAGGAGCAAGCAGAAGAACGAGAATGGAGGAAGGAAAAGGAGAATGGGGGAAGAGAGAAGAGCAGAAGGTAGGAACTGGGTACAAAGGGAAAGCAGGGAGAAAGAGAATGGAGAAAAGACAGAGAGAATGGAGGGATGAATAGAAAGTTGGGAAAAGGGAAAGGAAGGGACAATGAGGAGGAAGACGAGGGAAACGGAATGAACAATCGTATAGTTGCAGTAGTAGTGTTAGTGGCAGAAGTAGTAGTAGTAGTAGTAGTAGTGGTGGTGGCAGTAGTGGTAGTAGTAGTAGTAGTAGTACAGTAGTAATAGTAGTGGTGGTAGTAGTAGTAGTAGTAGTAGTAGTACAGAAGTACTAGTAGTAGTAGTAGTAGTAGTACTAGCAGTAGTAGTAAAAGTATTATTATTATTATTATTATTAGTAGTAGTAGTAGTAGTAGTACTAGTAGTAGTAGTAGTACGAGTACTAGTAGTAGTACCGTACAGTAACTCCGGTCTGTTTGGCGAAGCAGACCCATCAATCGCACGTAAACAATTGCCCCTGCAAGGGCGTCTCATGGAGTAAACCGATGTTGCCTTGCGGTGGACAGCGTCTTGCCACAGCGTAGAGCGGGGAAGTGTGGAGCTTTGGTTCCTGGGTGGACGCCGCATTTGCGTCTCCACCCAGGTAACAAGACTCTACATCACCCCGCTACTTGATTATATGGTTATCATCCAGCGTTGTAAAATGTTTCCTGGGTTACAAGAAAACATTAGGCTTGTTATTCAGTACGGAATCACTCAAGGAAGAAGTAAGCAGTACATCAAATGAGTGGATGATAGTTCCCACCGCCTACCAGAATCAAAGCAACAGCAGAAGGGAGGAGTGGAGGAAAGATGGAAAGACCTGAGAGTAAGGAGAAAAAGTAAGAGCAATAACGAGAATGGGGATGAACACGGAGGGAGATGACAAACAGAAGGAAAGGAGAAAGGAGAGGTAGATTAGGTAAGGGAGATGAAGGCAACGGTAGATGGAAGGAACGGAGAAGGAAAGGAAAGAATGAAGTGAAATGAGCAGAGACTGAAAGAGAAAACGGGATGGGGGGTGGGGGGCGGACCGACCGGAATGGAGATAAAAACAACTCAAAACAAAATGAAGCAAAAGGCAAAAGAAAAAAAAAATGTTATAAAATTTGACTTAAAAAAAAAAAGTGGAGAAGGGCGGGACGAAAGGAGAGAGGAAGGGAGGGAGGGGAGGAAGGAGAGGGCAATGCGAGAGAGAAGGGATGAGAAAGGGTCTGAAGGAGAGGGGGATGTAGACTGGAAAATATTAAATATGCATAGAGAAAAGTGAAAGAAAAGAGAGAGGGAAAGAGAGGAAAGAACAGAGAGACAGAGGATGGAAAAAGGTTAAGAAGATGAGAGAGAGAGAGAGAGAGAGAGAGAGATTCTACCCACCCCTAAACACCCGATTGACACTGGCTTCGCTCCAACTCCTTTCCTCCTCTTCCTTCTTCTCTCCCCTCCTTCCCTCTCTCTCGCTCTATTCTTCCCACTGCTTCCTTTTCTCCCTTCCCTTCTTCTCCCTCCTCCTCCTCTTCCTCCTTTCCTCATTACAACTGATTTGCATATGTATTTACTGTGGAATATATAAGTATGATTCCAGCAAATACGCCCATTTGTTTAAAAAGAGAAGCATAATTACCAATATTAAAATAAGTGAGACGTATGGCTTGGAATAAAGAACCTATCTGTGAATAAAACACCTGGAACTGACAGCACTCAGAAGGCGCATACCTCCGCCAACGCTTATAATCAGACATTTCAATCACCAAGACCTAACCAACTCTTCCTTAGCTCATAACCCACATACCCACAAAATGTCACCGAAATCCATACGTAACTTTTGAGATATCTTGTGGACAACCAAACAAAAAACGGACCAAAACCGGAACCTGAACTCAGATCACCACCAGTCTTTAATCTTTTGAAACTCAGATCACCACCAGTCTTTAATCTTTTGAAACTCAGATCACCACCAGTCTTTAATCTTTTGAAACTCAGATCACCACCAGTCTTTAATCTTTTGAAACTCAGATCACCACCAGTCTTTAATCTTTTGAAACTCAGATCACCACCAGTCTTTAATCTTTTGAAACTCAGATCACCACCAGTCTTTAATCTTTTGAAACTCAGATCACCACCAGTCTTTAATCTTTTGAAACTCAGATCAACACCAGTCTTTAATCTTTTGGCCCATGACACATCCACAAAATTTCATTGAAATCCAGCATCAATTTTTTAAATGCATTCTTTGGAAAACAAACAAGAGTGAATAAATAATCTCCTCCAGCTTCGTTGGCGGAGGTAATAAAGATATATATATGTATGTATGTATTACATTGGGCGGCTTGCAACCGCCTGACATGGGCAGGTAACTCTTGTATCTTTTTTTATGTGTCCGACTCTGGGCAAAGGCTTCAGGGCCTATTTCTCGGGGGTAATGGCCTATCCCAAGGCCCAGTAGTCCTCTTACACCTCCACATGTCACCATTTCGGCGCTAACACCCACCGTCCATATTGAATACATGCTAGGGCTGTGTCATAAAGGACTGGTGTACTGGTATTAGCAGGGGTATTTTCACGACATCTCGGCGGGTCTTATGGTAGATCAGTAAAGTCTGCAGTACAAAATTCAAATCCTGAAACTGTTCCCTGTCCCAGCCGGGATTCGAACCTGGGTCCACTAGGACTATAGGCAGCCTCTCTACCGATTCAGCCACCGCCTCCCCCGTTAAAACAGTGGTTTGCTAGTCCTGAAGGGTAACTGACTTGTAGGGCAGAGGAACACCGCTTCCTGTCACCGTAAAAGTGACCCGCCCCCACCCAGTGCTTCACACACGAGTATGTGTGGAAGTGACCCGCCCCCGCCAAGTGCTTCACACACGGGTATAAGTGTGGAAGTGACCCGCCCCCGCCCAGTGCTTCACACACGGGTATAAGTGTTTAAGTGACCCGCCCCCACCCAGTGTTTCACACACGAGTACAAGTGTTTAAGTGACCCGCCCCCACCCAGTGTTTCACACACGAGTATAAGTGTTTAAGTGACCCGCCCCCACCCAGTGCTTCACACACGAGTATAAGTGTTTAAGTGACCCGCCCCCACCCAGTGCTTCACACACGAGTATAAGTGTTTAAGTGACCCGCCCCCACCCAGTGCTTCACACACGGGTATGAGTGGAAGGAGTTTGTCGTGTACCAAATCTAAATATTTACAGACTTATCTTGTTTCAGAAGGCAACTGACCACGTTCCAGCCGATAAGCCAATCTTTAAGCTTAAGGGTTTGGGGATATCTATAACTATAAACTGAACGCATACTGACAGCTTTGGGGAAACACTAGTTATAAATAGACAGCCAAACATCACCACGGACAGTGATCAATACTCTATCTAATCAACCCATCGTACTTTGGCGTGTATTGGATTTGTACTAGGATTAAACACAACTGTTATCTATCTATCTATCTATAGCTACCTATATTTAGAGAGAGAGAGAGAGAGAGAGAGAGAGAGAGAGAGAGAGAGAAAGCGTGTATTAGATTTGTACTAGGATTAAACAGTTATATATATATATATATATATATATATATATATATATATATATATATATATATATATATATATATATATATATATATGAGAGAGAGAGAGAGAGAGAGAGAGAGAGAGAGAGAATCTGTAGTGGGATGAGTATAAATATGACAATGATTATGGGCATAATAAAATTACATTTAAACTCGCCGATGATACGTACAAAGATAGGCAATGCAGTCACAAGTGTGGGTCAACTAAGCCTACAACCGGACCTCAGTAAAATCCCCGACCCAGCAGAGGAATATGTCAAATAATGTAAATACCTGGCAGGCTCAGGGAGGTGGCATGCGGTCCTAACGGACCCAGGTTCAAATCCCGGCTGGGGCAGGGAACAGTTTAGGGATTTGAATTTCATTAAATCAGGCTTTACTGATCTACCAGAAGCCCCGCCGACATGTCGTAAAAATACCCCCGCTAATACCAATACACCAGTCCTGTATGAGACAGCCCTAGCATGTATTCAATACGGACGGTGGGTGTTAGCGCCGAAGTGAAGACATGTAGAGGTGTATGGTATGTAGGAGGACTACTGGGCCTTGATAGCAGGCTGTGAAGCCTATGCCCAGAGTCGGACACATAAAAATATATATATATATATATATATATATATATATATATATATATATATATATATATATATATATATATATATATATATATATATATATATATATATATATTCCCTCCATCAAAGATCCGGGAGTGAGAGTCCCAAACAACTTTATATTTTCCCGACGGTGTTTGCAGTGATGTTCAGCGGCACTGAGGGGGAGGGATTGTTGGAAGTGAGGGGTGGATGCTGTGTTTAGCTACAAGTTTGTCACTGTTCTCGTGAAGATTCACTAAACATTCAACAGTGTTATACAAGGCATGAAGTGTCAACTGGAAACACAACGTAAGATTTTTGTAAATTTCAGGGAAGAAAATGAACGTAAATATGTAATGTGCAACACACATAAAGTACATAAATATGGTGAAGGGTTCTCAAGGGTACCCCTCAGGCCAGTCTTAAAATTAAACACAGTAATACATGAACCTCTGGGCTCGGGGATCAAGGGACGTGTGGATATTTCCAGTTTATGGCTCCTGCCACGCTAGGATTGCAGTGGATGATGCCAGCTTTGTGAAGACGGGCGAGACTGTCCCTCTATGACTCATGATGCAGGACAGTGATCGCAAGGCATTTAGAATCCAGCTCAAAATCCAGGTACGGGGCTGTCACTATGTGGCCTCTGCTAGAACAGGGTTCTTTTTCAAAATGTGGTATTCTGGCCCCTGACACAGCAGTGTTGTGTGGCGTCTCCAACCCAACCTTAGATCATGGGATGAGGCAATGTACAGAGACACGAGTTATCACTCCAAACCTTGATAAATATTAGTGGAAATATTGAACCACCTGAAACACGTACTTGTAAAGATAAGATTTTCATTGCATTTCGCCAGAAGCAATTTTACTTTGGACGGAACTGGGAACATAACTGTCTCTCTTTCTGTACCTTCTACTACAGTTCATTTCTAGAAGCGTATAGTCTTCCTTGGGGTCTGATACAGTTGCTCCGTGCTTCCAGTCCATTAAGATATTTGTGCGCCGTCTTCAGTCCTGTTCAGCTTGACAATGATGACTGAATATGGTTTTATGTCTCATTATGCAGGCAGGTGCTGCTACAAGTGTCTCGGCACACACTCTCTTGAACTGTGCGTCAGTGTCGTGGGTGGCTACCAAATCATTGTAAAAAGGCACCACAGTAACTATGAGGAAAATGAACACTGCAAGGTTTAATGCGCTCAAGGGAGTGCTTCAGTGGGTGCTGGTGAATTCTGCAGGGGTCTGTTGCTTAAAGAACATATTTATCTCTGTTTGCAGGTCCTGACTCACTCTTTCACATTCAGGGCCTCCTACAGAAGGTGTTGGGGAGTCAATATAGTATTCTAATAAGTGGGCGTGCGATGTCTGCTTGTGGCGCAGCACGATAACTTAGTTTGCTACGGCAAATGCTTCAGCGATGCTTACTATGGCTTCTCTCACAGCGTCTTCTTCAGCAGCTTCGAACTGCCCAAAAGAGAACCGTGATGGGACTCTGGCAACTCCGGCAGAAGATTTGTTAACATGACGGCGACAGGCTGGTCCAGTGGCAGGGGCTGAGTCTGGAGAGCTGAGTCTGGGGAGCTTGGGGGCAGACGCGAGGACAACGTCAACGGGAAGGAGGCCTGATTCACGCTGCCTGTCCTGGCCCAGTATTCTAATGAGCTTCGGGGACTTTCCAGCACCATTTCCTTAATTATTTACTTTGTGTATTACATAATGAAAATTATTTTGTATGTTTTTAATTACCCTTTTTACTGTCGACACAGATTACGTAAATAACAGACAAGAACAAACTAACATATCAGATACCCGGTGCCTCACCAAGGCTCGGAGCCACAAGATGCCGCTTTGGACGTTAAGGTCTGTTTTATTCTGGCCAGTCTCACATAAATATCCCACAGTCCTGGTGTTCACGGCCTATGATTCCCCATTACCCCATCTTGCTTGAATAGCGCCCTTCCACTCCTAGTGCTGCTTTCCTAGTGCTGCTGCTGCTTCCCTCCCAGTGCTTCGCCGTGATGCATAACATTAATAGTAAGGGGAGTGGGAGACTATCTGGTAAAGATCATAAGGTCTGTGTGGTCTGTATATTAATGAATCTCTCTCTCTCTCTCTCTCTCTCTGCAACTGCGAGCAAGAGGGCCATACAGGGCTGATGTGTATATATAATCCACTAAGTATATCGGTATATCGGCGGCGGGGGGAGGGGGTATTGGAGCCGATATTGGCCTGGCACTATAAAATTCCCCACCCCAGCCCCCCACCCCCACGTCCAAATTTGCTTAAACCCCTTACTTTCCTCCCCCACCCTTCTCCTCCCCTTCCCCCCCTCCATACTCTGCCTACCCCAACCCACTTTGCTCACTAACCTCTTCTCTTACATTTTTTTATTACATCTTTTCTCAGTCAACAGACAGAAAGAGACGGAAATAAATAAATAAATAACGAAAGAAATAAAAACATATTTAAACAAAATACAAATTAAACAGATAAACGTATAGACAGATTAACAGACACTGATGGATAGATACATACAGATGTTGTAGCTGTATCTATCTATCTATACACACACAGTAGAGAGAGAGAGAGAGAGAGAGGGGGGGAGGGAGGAGAGTGGTATGCAAATGCGAGGGACTGAAGGAGAGCGAAGCAAAAATAGAGGGACAGATATGTTGGGTGAAGGAGGCAAGGAGGAGGGGAGGCAGGAGAGTGGGAGGAGGAGAGGCGACACAGAAAAGGAAGAAAAGAAGGTGCGACAGAGGAGGAGGAGGAGGAGGAGGAGGAGGAGGAGGAGGAGGA
The DNA here is from genome assembly GCF_032717465.1 of Coenobita brevimanus. Classification (NCBI taxonomy): domain Eukaryota; kingdom Metazoa; phylum Arthropoda; class Malacostraca; order Decapoda; family Coenobitidae; genus Coenobita; species Coenobita brevimanus. The sequence continues at coordinate 6,577,649 of NC_137063.1, forward strand.
GGAGGAGGAGGAGGAGGAGGAGGAGGACGACGACGACGACGACGACGACGACGACGACGACGACGAAGGGAAAACTGAGGAATGGTCAGCGAGACTGGAAGCAACGTATAAAAGGAAAGGGTACAACAGAGAAGGATAGGGGACAGTCGCGGAAATACGAGGGAGAGCAGACAGGAGATAGAGATAAAGGAGAAATGGCAAAGGAAGATAGGAAAAGGTGGAAATGCTGAGATAGGTCATGTGGAAGAAAAAAAAAATGGGTGAAGAGAAATGAAGGATATAATATATGAAGAAGACGATTAAAGATGAGACAGAATAGAAGGATAAGTGGAGATGAAAGAAGGTAAGGCGACGGGCAACAAAAAGAAAGAGAAAGTGACGGGAGAGGAGAAGAAAGAAGAAAAGAAGAGGTTAAAAGAAGGTACAATGTAAGACGAGATTTTAAAAAGTGGAAATGGAAGACAGATAAAAACACAGAAGAATGAGGAAGGAAACCAGAACAGGGTTCGCGATATTTGCCGGACCCTCCAAAAGGCAAGACTAAAGAGAAATATTTATTTATTTTATTTTTTTTATGCTAGGAAGAAGGAACCAAAGGCCACGAGCCCGCAATCACTATTCCTTCCAAGAAAAACAAAACAAAACAAAATACAAGAGGGAGCCAAATTCAACATCCGATCATTTCGAGATGCCTGGACACACTGCGTTTGAACGACTGGAGATCACAGCTAGCAGGAAATATAGAGGGAGACAGTTCCAGAGTTGACCAGTTGCATAAATGAAGGTCTGGGAGTAACGGTTAACTCTTGCATTAGGGAGTTGGACAGAAAAAGGATGAGAGTTCGTTGCTAGACGGGTGATACGCGCCCGTCGTAGAGGTGGAGGAATATCGTTCAGTAGGAGGGATTAACGAAGAGCTAGATACAATTAATATCTCCCCACCCAGTTCAAGATCCACACTGAGAGAAAGAAAGATCAGATGGGTGCGCTGTCTCGCCAACAGGCACAGAGTTGACTAGAGTATGCAACATAAAAAGAGCTTAAAAAGGTCTCCCGAAAGAACTCGTGTCAGTTTTCACATGGCATGAGCAGGTAACATTGCCTATCATCCAGTCAGACACAAGGATGGTTGCTGGAGCCGCCCAGGGAGGGGAAATGTGATACCAATAAGGAACAGTGTAAGTATATCTAAGGGATCTTGAGCACTATTTTCCAACAAGCAAAGCTTCATAGCTGTGAAACATAATCAAGAATTATTCTGCCTTGTATTTTTCGTTTAATTATTCACTCCCCTGGTTATGATGTGCTTGGTACATATATAAGTAAATTATAAACAGGCACTCATAAACAAAATTTCAACACTTGACCCCCCATGATGTACTTTATTCTCTCTGACAAGGAGAGTATGTTTTCACCCCTGTTTGTTTGCGAGTTTGTTTATGTTAGCAGGATTAATCAAAAGTTAAGAGATTTGGACCAAATTTAGTGGGTAGATAGCCGATGTCCCTAGGAACAATTAATTAACTTTTGGGACATGTTTGTTAGTTTGTTAGCAGGATTACTCAAAAACTAAAGGAGCGATCTGGACCAAATTTGGTGGGTATTTAGCCCATGTCCCAGGAAACAATCGATTAAGTTTTGGAACTAATGTTTGTTAGTTTGTCTGTTAGCAGGATTACTCAAAAACTAAAAGAGACATTTGTACCAAATTTGGTGGATAGATAGCCCATGTCCCAGGGAACAATCAATTAACTTTTGGGACGTATTCGGATCGTATTACAGATTCTGGATATGGAAAACACTTTTTGCGAAACCTTAGTCAATGACGAGAAAACCTAACCCATTATAAAGAGTAGTTTGGAAATTACGTTGCCCTTGTCGGAGAGATACGCTCCACTGAGTGCTCCTCCAGTGTTGGTGCTATTACCTGACGATTTTATTCAGATTTCCAGAGACTTATCGAACAAGAGTGGATTAGATTTAGCCTTCAATAAGCCCCATCAGTGCTAGAGGTCTGTCCTGAGCTGAATAAAATCGTCTGGCGGTAGCAGGAATAGAACAGACTGGAAAAAACACGACATCGGTTTGAAAGGGTTAGGTCACTCAGAACCTAATTACATTTCAGTAATCCCTTCACTACCAAAAACCTCCTCAATAACGGGGAAAAAAAAAAGAAAAAAATCCGCTGGGGGTAGCAACAATACAATAATGATAAAAATTTTTAAATAATACATCATGGACGTGATGGTGTTAAGTTCAAGAAAGTTTCAGAATGCGTGCCCTGATCCTGGCACAACATTTGTAAGCTAATCCCACACTCCAGCCAGGCTGAGAGGCGCGACAACTGCTGGCTTCAATGACAGACTAGAAGACATGGAATAGGCAATTTACCAACACTGAGATTAATTGTGGAAAATCAACAGCTTGGATACATAAAATACATCAGGAGAGCGAATACCTTCTTTTTAAATACTGGTAGGATTTTTTTTTTCTATAAGTCCTACGCGCACCGTTTGGAGTCTAACGCCTTCACATGTCACCATCTTGACACCAATACCCACCACCTGTACTTAATGAGCGACAGGTCGGTCTCATTCAGAACAGATGTGAAGGAGAGGTGTTTTATGACATGACGGTGGGTGGCGTGCACGATCACGTGAGACTATTTTAACGAAATTCAGAACTCCTGTCCCAGCCTGAGGCCCATCTCGCGTTATTTCGGTCCACGGTCCATTATCCACCAACCTGACCACCAACTGCTCGGAACGCCTTCAGATCTCGACGGTGGTGCAGGAGGGTGGAGTCCTGCACATTGTACCGCTGTGATGTTACCCTTTGACCCACAACACTATCTTTACCTAATGTCATGTTCCCAGGTCATCTCAACCTTATAAACAACTCTGATAGGAATATGACCCACAGCAAATAGTTTTTGTCACTGCACTTAATAAATTTATTAGAAAGAGGGAACTGGTTGAGGATGCCAACTGTACAAGGGGAAAGTGGTGACGGAGAGAGAGAGAGAGAGAGAGAGAGAGAGAGAGAGAGAGAGAGAGAGAGAGAGATGGCACTGACAGACGGGAACATGCGAGGTCTGGAGTGTCGGAGAAGGATCTACAGCAGGCTTGGAATATAAGTAACACGCTGCCATAAAAGGACACAAGAGAAAACTGTAGAATCATATCGGTGTCAGCGGCCAACAGAGCAACGTAACATGTAAAATCTGCAAACCCCCTCAACACTGTGATGTATGTTTATTTTGCCTTGTTATCTCCAGATGCTTTTAATCAGTGTGGGAAGGTTGTGTTGTAGTGGAGGTGTTGATGAAGGCCGTGTCGAACCAATCCAGTTCAAAATATCTGTACGAAGCTAAAGAAATCGTCTGGAAATTGTATGAATAACTATGTAAAAGACGAAAAAGCATCGAGGTACTTTAAGACTCATGGTCGTGTGTGTGTGTGTATGTGTGTGTATGTGTGTGTAAAGACGATACCCTGACTTTTTTACACAGTCACTAGAGGAACAACGCTCACAGTAACGACTAAATAAAGCTTTTTATCTAGAGTATACTTTCGATCACTTTATACTGTAATTATTATCACACTCCTGTTTTAGGACGCTCCTCTTAACCATAATGTTGTACTGTCTTAACGTCTTCCTGCCGTGGTTTTTCGGCTGTGCAGCGTGGGGCTTACCAATACCACACACTCACACACACACACACACACACACACACACACACACACACACACACACACGGCAGATCTATTAAAAAACACTCAATTTTCCAAGGGTATTATTACCGTGTTTTATCCAAGCAATGAGCTCGGGAGAAATTTACTCCACTCTAATTTACTGGCACAACAAAGCAGGTGTGGATTGGAGGAGAACGATGGTAAGTATAAACAAACTACAAAAGAAATATAACTTGCCGTGCTGACAGGAGGTAGAGAGATGTACAACAAGTCTTTGATCTCTGTGGGGGTTTGAGTCATAGGTGGAAGGAGGTCTCACATACATTTAGGGACAAAAGTTCGCCTACTGTTCCACCACCACGTGTACGCCTCACTGCCCCTTGACACGAATATTCCTGAGCTGAGAAAGACCTGATATTTTCCCTGAGCACAGGTAACATCTTTGTGTGATGTCATGACTGGAAAGAATCGGACCGGAAGATGTTGGTCACGCATTCAGTGAGAAATGGAAGCAGTGGTATATTAGGAAAAAAAAAAAAAAAATACCGTACTTCCCAAGTATACACCCTCCCCTCACCCTCTAGTGCCCTAAGAAATACAAGGTTACTTTGGTACACAAGTGGTGGCAGCAGGAACACCACATTCCTACGCCAACATGACGGATGAAGGGACTCTAATTCTCACTCCCGCGCCTTTCGGTCATCTTTCGTTACCTGCAGGAAATACCCCATACAGTAGCTGCTTCTTCACCCCTATACCCGTAATGACACCATAGAAGCTACTCTCGACCCTCCCCTTTCCTCTATCAAACAGTAATGGCGGCGGTATTTGCATCGCATACACGGCACGTCCATTTCAATATACTGTTTTAGCTGTTAGTGTTGACTATAAGTGGACACGACACCTAACTATTTCACTCCGATGACCTCTATATTATTCTTACTACCACCAAACGATTATATTTTGCCAGAAACTTAGCAAACTGGAGGATTTAGATGTAGCCTTCAATAAGTTTCTCTTCGTGTGTGTGTTTATTTTTTTTAAGGAAATAAAATGATGCAGTATTAGCAACAACAGATTACACAGAGAAGAGTCGTGCTGGAGAGATTAGGAAAATGAATACATGCCCCATCCAACTTCCAAATAATCCCCCACAAAAGAGACGAAACAAAGAGGAAGAGGCAATAGTAGGAGGAAACAAGAGAAAAGGAAGAAAGGAAGATAAAACTTACAGAAATACAAGGTGAGGAAGAGAAAAATGAGAGAAAATTTGGGAAAGAGGGAAAAGCAATATGGATGAAGGTGAATGAAATTCAAGAGGAACTGGAGAGAGAGAGAGAGAGAGAGAGAGAGAGAGAGAGAGAGAGAGAGAGAGAGAGAGAGAGAGGGGGGGAGGGAGGGAGGGGAATAGAAAAGACGAAAAAAGCTGACTCAATAGAAACGAGAAAAATACCAGGAAATGGAGGGACTGGAATATAAACGAGGGAAAAATATGAGTGAAAAAAGAGCGAGAGCAGAATATAGATGAAGGAAGGGAGGAAGGAAAGAAGTAAGGAAGAGTGAGGAGAGGAGGGCGGAGGAAAGGACGAGACTCTATAGATCAGAAGGTGTCAATATCAGCTGATTCTGGCACCTACACACACTCGTGCACACACACATATACACACACATGTATATTTACACACACACACACACACACACACACACACACACACACATGCATATTTACACATACACATATATACACATCCACACACACACGGGAAACAGTTTAAGGTTTTGACTTTTGGCTAACACCGAGTTCAGTGGTGTGTCAAAAGGCCCCACCGACACGTGCTAACAACCCGTGGCAGCGGCAATACCGTCAGTCCAGTTGTACACGTGATATCCCTGGCATATCAAGTACGGTACAGGCAGTGGCTACGGGTGCCACAGTGGTGACTAGGGTAGGAGCGTGATCATTATTTTTTTTTTCGATTGTGTCGTGTATAATTCCTTGTTCATGCTTGTACCGTCATTAGTACTGAC